>NC_086003.1:29334027-29576527 GCF_030014385.1 Trichomycterus rosablanca | reverse complement strand
CCGTGATATATATTTTTTAAGATGTCACCACTGCGCCCCTTGAGCGCCCCTCCTGTTCCAGCATGAGTGTTCCTGCTACGACTGCACAATATTATTTATTTCAGAGAGTCCAGGGTCGTAGAGACTGTTAAAGCCTCAAATAAGGTGCAAGTCCACAATTGTTTAGCCTGTGTGTATATACACCGATCAGCCATAACATTAAAACCACCTTCTTGTTTCTACACTCACTGTCCATGTTATCAGCTCCACTTACCATATAGAAGCACTTTGTAGTTCTACAATTACTGACTGTAGTCCATCTGTTTCTCTACTTGCTTTTATAACCTGCTTTCACCCTGTTCTTCAATGGTCAGGACCCCCACAGGACCCCCACAGAGCAGGTATTATTTAGGTGGTGGATGATTCTCAGCACTGCAGTGACACTGACATGGTGGTGGTGTGTTAGTGTGTGTTGTGCTGGTATGAGTGGATCAGACACAGCAGCGCTGCTGGAGTTTTGAAACACCTCACTGTCACTGCTGGACTGAGAATAGTCCACCAACCAAAAATATCCAGCCAACAGCGCCCAGTGGGCAGCTTCCTGTGACCACTGATGAAGGTCTAGAAGATGGCCGACTCAAACAGCAGCAATAGATGAGCGATCGTCTCTGACTTTACATCTACAAGGTGGACCGACTAGGTAGGAGTGTCTAATAGAGTGGACAGTGAGTGGACACGGTATATACACTAACACACCAGCACCATGTCAGTGTCACTGCAGTGCTGAGAATGATCCAGCACCTAAATAATACCTGCTCTGTGGGGGTCCTGACCATCGAAGACCAGGGTGAAAGCAGGTTAAAAGGGTATGTAGAGAAACAGATGGACTACAGTCAGTAATTGTAGAACTACAAAGTGCTTCTATATGGTAAGTGGAGCTGATAAAATGGACAGTGAGTGTAGAACAAGGAGGTGGTTTTAATGTTATGGCTGATCGGTGTATGTACATAACAGGTGTAATAAATCAGTCATATAAAGAACATGATATGCTTCTGACTTGGTCGGTTCCAGCCACCCTGCGGCGCACTTTGCACACGTTGCTCATATTCGCGCAAACTTTGCACCAAATGTAGCGTGCAGGAAAAACCCCACACGTCCAGTACCATCCAGAAACTCCACCTTAGTGCATTCGAACCCAAACGCGTGCAACAACACTCAAGTTTCGAGCCGCAAAACCCGCAAACACAAACTTTTGCGCGCTCGAACTTTCTCCGTTTTCACGTGGGCTTGGGCGGGTGACGTCACGGCTGTATCCAGAATGCGCCTGCATGGAGCGGCACTGCGGAGGGATACACTGTGCCCCCTATCTAGGGCACTCGGTTACGGAAGGGTGGGATGTATTGGGACGCGGGCGGTGTGTTAGTTCTCGGGAACAATGAAAAGCGGGCAGAGTTTAGGTCCAGGCCAGTTGAATGAGGTGGTCAGAGGGGATGGGAGCTGGGTATGTCAGTAGTCTGAGTGCCATGTGAGGTGTCTTGCTGCCAGTTTGGGTGTGTACCAGAGTGCCAGGCTGCCCACAAGCTCTCGGGTGGTGATAATAAAGCTGGTGAGTACGAGTTTACTGATCCTGTTCTGCTGGTTCGTGCGGCGGTTCGTTTTGGAAGCGGGTTCTGCACCGGGACTCGAACCTGCACCCTGAGGTTGCAAACTGGGCGGCTGTTTGCATGTGAAGTTAGCGGTGCATGGAGAGCACAGTGTGCTGGTTGTTCCTCCTGAAATCATGTCCGTTTGCTTTGCTTATCTAGATCCTAAAACTGATCTGAAACTTTTCCGACTTCCTCCAAACTCCTAAAGTTTTATTGAACCTCTGAATCGTTACACATATAAATAGGGTTAGTTTGACACCCCTGTTGGTCTGTTCAGATCCCAGAAAGCTGATTGTAGATTTTCCAGAGTTGTCTGGTTATACAAAGTACATGGAACAGTGGTCACTCACCAAGTCTGGGGAAAAAAATCAAGAAGTGTCACCTCATGCTGAAAGGAAATTTGCCAAGACGGTCAAATGCAACCCGAGAGCGACCCAAAATAATCCTGTCCAGAATGACAAACCTCAGTGTGCTGGTTGTTGAGGAGTGCTCTTATCTAGATCCCAAAAACTGATCTGAAACTTTTCCGACTTCCTACAAGCTTCAGCAGCACCGAACAGGCTGAATTTAAGGGTGTTAAATGTTCTACAGGGTTATTTAACTTCTGAATCGTTCTCAGTGATCCATCCACATAAATAAGGCTAGTTTGACACCCCTGTTAGTCTGATCCCAGAAAGCTGATTGTAGATTTTCCACGATTGTCTGTTTATTCAACGTACGTGGAACAGTGGTCAGCAACGAGTGTCACCTCATGCTGAAAGGAAATTTGCCAAGACGGTCAAATGCAACCCGAGAGCGACCCGAAATAATCCTGTCCAGAATGACAAACCTCAATGTGCTGGTTGTTCTAACTGAAATCTGTTTACTTTGCTTATCTAGATCCTAAAAACTGATCTGAAACTTTTCCGACTTCCTACAAACTCTTCCAAACTACAGCAGCACCGAACAGGCTGAATTTAAGGGTGTTAAATGTTCTACAGGGTTATTTAACCTCTGAATCGTTCTCAGTGATCCATCCACATAAATAAGGCTAGTTTGACACCCCTGTGCTTACGCAAAGTACTCGGTGGGTAGCCTCGTCACTGTCGCCTCACAGCAAGGAGGTCCTGGGTTCGATTCCCAGGTGGAGCGGTCCTGGTTCTTTCTGTGTGGAGTTTGCATGTTCTCCCCCGTGTCTGTGTGGGGTTCCTCGGGGAGCTCCGGTTTCCTCCCACGGTCCAAAAACCTGCAAGTGAGGTGAATTGGAGACACTGAATTGTCTAATCTTGAATGTAACCAAAGTGTGTAAAATCCTAATAATAATCCTAAATAAATTTACAAAGTACATGGAACAGTGGTCACTCACCAAGTCTGGGGAAATATAACAAGAAGTGTCACCTCATGCTGAAAGGAAATTTGCCAAGATGCTTAAATGCAACCCGAGAGCGACCCAAAATAATCCTGTCCAGAATTACAAACCTCAGTGTGCTGGTTGTTGAGGAGCGCTCTTATCTAGAGCCCAGAAACTGAGCTGCAACTTTTCCGACTTCCTACAAACTTCTTCCTTCTGCAGCTCCTCCCAACGACAGCAGCACCGAACTTGAATTTAAGGCTGTTAAATGTTCTACAGGGTTATTTAACTTCTGATTGACGATCGACTATTGCTGGTGACTTGTGCCCACATAATTAGGGTTAGTTTGACACCCCTGTTGGTCTGTTCAGATCCCAGAAAGCCGATCATGCATTTTCACAATTGTCTATATATGCAAGTACATGGAACAGTGGTCACTCGCCAAGTCTAGGGAAATATAACAACGTGCTGAAAGGAAATTTGCCAAGACGGTCAAGTGCAACCCGAGAGCGACCCGAAATAATCCTGTCCAGATGACAAACCTCAATGTGCTGGTTGTTCTTCCTGAAATCTGTTTACTTTGCTTATCTAGATCCTAAAACTGATCTGAAACTTCTCTGACTTCCTGCAAACTCTTCCAAACTACAGCAGCACCGAACAGGCTGAATTTAGGGCTATTAGAAGTTAATTTAATTGTTATTTAACTTCTGAATCGTTCTCAGTGATTACAATTGTCTATAACACCTTAGCTGGTGATTTGTGTCGACATAAATAGGGCTAGTTTGACACCCGTGTTAGTCTGTTCAGATCCCAGAAAGCTGATTGTGGATTTTCACAATTGTCTGTTTATACAAAGTACATGGGGGGTGGCACAGTTGCTCGGTGGGTAGCACAGTCGCCTCACAGCAAGGAGATCCTGGGTGGGGCTGTGTTGAGTTTGCATGTTCTCCCCCGTGTCTGTGTGGGTTTCCTCCGGGAGCTCCGGTTTCCTCGCACAGTCCAAAGACGTGCAAGTGAGGTGAAAATCGAGATGCTAAATTGTCCGTGAGTGTGTTTGGTGAATCTTGTGTCAGCAGTAACTACCTGTCCTGTCATGAACGGAACCAAAGTGTGTAAAACATTATGTTAAAATCCTAATTAGTAAATATACAAATTAAATATACAGAATCCACCGCTGGCTGGAGTAAAGAAACGCAGGCGGAGTTCATGTTATGTGTGTCGGAAAGGGGTGCAGGTGCTAGTCTGCAGCCCCTCATGGCCAGAGTGTGGTCACGGGAGCCACCTACATGCACTAAATCTCAACCAAAGCGACTTACGACTGAGCAACTGAGAGTTAAGGGCCTTGCTCAAGGGCCCAACGGTGGCAACCTGGACCTTCTGATTGCTAGTCCAGTACCGTGACGACTAGGTTACAACTGCTCTGTTGAACTGTGTGGGAACCCAACACTGGTAGGTGATAAGAAGCGGCAGAGACTCTTATCCAACGTGACTTACAGTACTGTGACATTATATTGTCTATATAAAGAGGATTAAGGGCCTTGCTCAAGGGCCCAACAGTGGCAACCTGCAGTGGTGGCGCTTGAACCAGCGACTTTCCGATTACTAGTCCAGTCTTAACCGCTAGCAAACAACTGCCCTGTTGAACTGTGTGGGAACCCAACACTGGTAGGTAAAAAGAAGTAGCGGATTCTTTTTTTAGACACACGTCAAGGGGGCATGTGGTGATCAGTACATGGAACAGTGGTCACTCGCCAAGTCTGGGGAAAAAATAGACAGAACTGTCACCTCATGCTGACAGGAAATTTGCCAAGACAGTCAAATGCAACCCGAGGAGCGACCCAAAATAATCCTGTCCAGAATGACGAACCTCTGGGTCCGTAAAAGTGCCGCCGCTCTGCTGATCAGCGTTTAATCCCAACAACACTGTGCATGCTGCAAAATATGATGGTGGTAGTATGAAGCGCCTAAGTAAAACATGTCATAAAAAAAAAAAAAAAACCTTGTCTGGATTTCTTCATTTTGTCTGCCAATTTAGTCATACCCAATTCCCGATTGTGAATCCATGGTCACTTGCGCAACCCCAACCTCCAGCCCAACCCTTGACATGTCTAAAAAAGAAGCCGCCGCTTCTTTTTACCTACCAGTGTCGGGTTCCCGCACAGTTCAACAGGGCAGCTGTAGGCTAGCGGTTAAGGTACTGGACACTGAGTAATCGAAAGATGGCAGGTTCAAGCCCCACCACTGCCAGGTTCCCACTATTGGGCCCTTGAGCAAGGTCCTTAATCCTCAGTATATAGACAGTATAATGTCACATTGGATAAGAATGATCACCCACATGTGTCCTGTCTTCTGCCACTTCTTTTTACCTACCAGTGTTGGGTTCCCACACAGTTCAACAGGGCAGTTGTAGCCTACTGGTTAAGGTACTGGACTAGTAATCGAAAGGTCGCTGGTTCAAGCCCCCACCACTGCCAGGTCCAATCTGCCGCCGCTTCTTTTTACCTACCAGTGTTGAGTGGTTAAGGTACTGGACATCTATTTGAAAGGTTGCTGGTTCAAGCCCCACCACTGCCAGGTTGACACCATTGGGCCCTTGAGCAAGGCCCTTAATCCTTAGTATAATGTCACATTGGATAAGAATGATCACCCACATGTGTCCTGTCTGCTGCCACTTCTTTTAACCTACCAGTGTTGGGTTCCCACACAGTTCAACTGCACAGTTGTAGCCTAGTGGTTAAGGTACTGGACTAGTAATCGAAAGGTCGCTGGTTCAAACCCCACTACTGCCAGGTTGCCATCTTCGGACCCCTCAAGTGCTTACCGCATACTGTCACAGTGCATGTAGGTGGCTCCCGTGACCACACTCTGGCCATGAAGGGCTGCAGACTAGCACCTGCGCCCCTTCCGAGACACATAGCTCGAACTCCGCCTGCTTTTCTTTACTCCAGCCAGCAGTGGATTCCAATCTTTCCTCCTTCCTTTCTGTTGAGCTGCCGGCCAGACTGGTAGCGCCGCTCACGTGCCACCTCAAAGACTCGGAGGGATAGCGGATCAGGCTGCCGCTCCGCCCGAGCGCCGGGTTCGTTATTATTGTGACTGTAAACAATAATTATAATGAAAGGCATTTTTTTAGCATCCGGGAGCGCTGAGAGGAAGCGCGAGCGGCTTACGCTGGAATGTTAGTTATTTAAAATGAACCTGCTGAACAATAACGGCTTCTCTTTAAGTGCTCTGTTTGTTTTTGTTGTATTTTTGTTCGCTTATGATCCTCCTCACGTCACGGAGGCGCTTCTTGTCGTTGTTGTCGATTCAGACGTGTTCGCGATACTCATCAGACGTCTGTTTGTGTTTGTGTTTGTTTTCCTCAGACTCGTCCGGACCTGCATGGACTAACATGAAGAGTTTAAAAGCCAAGTTCAGGAAGACCGACGTGAGTAGATCCGAGCCGGTGTGTTTTGGGACGCGTCCCTGATCTGCTGATCTGATGTGATTCGTGTTTTTACAAGATTAAACTCGCATTCCTGTGTAGCAGAGAGAGTCGGAGGAGATTCTGATGTGATCGTGGGCGTCCGGACCGGTTTAGCGTGTGCGCTCGGAGACGTCGGGTTCGGTCGGTGGTTTGTGGTAATGAGCCGGAGCTGGAACTGTCGCTCTGTTACGGCTCGGTGATGACGGTGATGATGATCATGTGACGGTTGCTGTGTTTTTGGTGTGTTTATAGCAGAACGGTTGATGTTTGTACGACTTCCTCATGTTATAACACACCCACTCACATCATCCTAAACTTTCCCCCAATTTATCGTAGTCAATCTGTCCTCCGCTGCTGGTGGATCCCTGATTGCGGTCGGGGTGGGTATATTGCTGCTCACGCCTCCTCCGAGCCACGCTCAGCCCTTAGCGGAACCCTTCTTCACTCATGCACTCCACACAGGCGCCTCTCTATCTGCTAATCAGGGTCCTTACACAGCGTTTGAAGACCCCGCCCACATAGTCCGGTCATCCCACCCTAGCAGAACCGTGTCTGCTGCAGGCACTGCCATTTATGCCCAACCAGTCGACCGGTGGCAACACCGAGTTTCGAACCGAGGAGTTCAGAATCTTAAACGCCCCCGTTAACTTTAATGTAATTTAATGTCATTTTGTGTGTGTATGATTTGAGGAACTGAGTCTGGTTCCTCTAAAGGTTTCTCAAGTTTTTCCTGCCACTGTTGGCTGCTCAAAAGGGTTTTTGAGGTTTTTTGGTCTGTTGGTCCTGGATGCTGTAAAGCTCTTTTGAGACGATGTCTATTGTAAGAAGCACTATACTAATATATTTTTGACCCCTCCTGGAACATCTCCACTGGATTCTTCTCCTCCTTATATCTAGGGTCCTACTAAATTCACGGGAAAATGTGCCTCGTTTTTTTTTTTAAGGAAAGAGCCACATTCCACACCAGTCATTAAATTACACTCTTAAATTAAATGATAGATAAATAGAAGCTACAACACACAGCACAGCGACTTTAACTGTTGAAAATACACGTGTTTGCATCCACAGAATTGGTTTTTTGTTTTCTAAACTCAGTTACCCAAGATGCCGTAGGATTGCTAGGACGCCTCGTAGTGCAGATTAACCAGTAAACGTGAGGCACTTGAACGCTACACAAATAAAAAAAGTTTTAAATCACTAAATATAAACATTAAAGTTTGAATTTCACAGCAAATTGTAGATTACAATGGAAACCGTTCATTTCACGGTCTGTGATGCGATTTTCATGGCCACAAATCTCACTTCTTCCTACCTGTCTGATCTGCTTCTTTTGTACTTCACCCTACCCCACCCCACCCTACCCTACCCTACCCTACCTCACCCCACCCCACCCCACCCTACCTCACCCTAACAAACAATGGGTAGAAATTATTTACGCAAGATAATGCATAGGACACACTAAACTCACTCATAATGACCTGGGAAAGGAAGACCAGGCCCCCTGTTCACCCCCTCTGTGGAACACCTCCAGAACAAAATTCCATGAAGCAAGCTGTGTCCCGTGTTGTATGCAATTTGATGTGAGATTCAAACTTTAATGTTTGTTTTTAGCGATTTAACATTTTTTATTCGTGCAGCGTTCAAGTGCCTCACATCTACTTAAGCAATAGAAGACGAGAGGGAGTGTGTTACAGCGAATAACATCACGGCTGTGATTCGGTCGCAGGCACGAGCCGGAGGCGAGTACAGTAGATCATCACAGCCGTGATGTTATTCGCGATAACACACGACCTCGAGTGTTCTATTGCTTTTATACAACAGTTTTTACAAAATAAAGAAAGAAAATAAATCAAAGAAGAATTTCATAATAAATATGCTTTAATATTGACAATACCAAAAAGTAGTTCCACAACGAATATAAAGTTTAACACTACAAAGCAGACATCCCAAGTTGCAAAAACTCATTTCATGGAGGTAAGAAGAACAAAAAGAAGAAGGTAAGAACCTCCGAAGGGAAAAAAAGAAATAAAAAAAACCTCTTGCACACACCAAAGGATTATGGGTGATAACAGAACCTCTAGCAGCTGCTAACTGGGCTATTAAGCTAACTGTTCGCGTTACAAACACATTAATGTTCCCTACATAGTGCACTAGATTGTGTATCAGATCACGGATATATGTTCCCTACATAGTGCACTAGATAGTGAATTAGACAATTGATTTATGTTCCCTACACGGTGCACTGGATTGTTTATCAGATAACTGATTTAAAACTCGACCGGGAAAAAAAGGCTGTGTCGCCTGCGTGCGCGTTTGTGTGCATGAAGCTTGTCATTACTGGCAACGCGTCAGCGGAGTAATACCATTGTGGTGTGAAAAGACCGTGTTGTTATCACCAATATCAGCACGTTTAGAACGCTTCTCAACCAATCAGATTGTAAGGTCGGAACTAACTGTTGTATAATGGTTAATCTGCACTATGAAGCATCCTAGCAATCCTACAGCAATTCAGTTAGTGATCGCTTAGTCAAAACGTCCAAGATGTGGAAGTAAAGCAGCTAAAAACACGACCCTGGTAACGGAGGTTGGAAAACTAACAACCAATTTTGTGGGGACAGTACACGGAGGAGAATTTTTTGGTATTTGAGACAGAACATGAAGCCTCACGTGAAGCGTTGCTGGATGTTCCAGGTTTACATTCAACTATTAATGTAGCTGTGCCGTGTATCGTAGCTTCATTTATTCTTTTTTTATTCGATGTAATTTTTGAGTGTAATTTAATGACCGCTGTAAAATGTGGCTCTTTTCTTTAAGAATCTGTGAAATCTGTGAGTAAAAAAAAAAAACGAGGTCCGTGAAATGAAGCACATTCATTTTAATTTACAGTCACAAACACCCTAATCACTATGTGCACCAGTAAAGCAACAAATCCACCCCCTCACTTCCACTTTTTAAAGAAGGAACCAGTTATTCAGCCATGATGACGAACATAGCAGCTGATTCAAACAAACCAACCAACCCAAACTCTCAGATCCTCTCAGATCCTCTCAGATCTTCCTCTGCTGGTGATTCACCGTCCCATCATCCCACCTACACGGGTATGACGATCGTCCCATCTTTAGACTGGCTTTCCCTGGAACTCTCCTCCCCCACCCGCATAAAAATAACACCAGAAGTTGGGACACTGGGTCAGATTCTATATTTTGGTGCTGGGTGAATCAGCTTCTCTGTCCAGTCCAGTTACGCCGAATATCTCCAGTCCAGTTCTGCAGACCCCTACCCTGGCCTGAAAAGGGTTCATATTTGGCACACACCACCTCTGATATGTTTGCAGTGCCAGCCGGCAGAATCGGACACACCTTTTTACCGTGACACCCACCAGGTACCCGTCTCCATCAGGCGTTCGCTTCTTAGTTCTGCAGCGTTTCGTTGTTAAGTGTGTTCAGAATTTAAAAGCCTGTTTTTGTTCCCTGCACGTGGGAAACACTTCGGCACGTGCTGCCCGCTGCCCGCTGCCACGCTGCCCGCTGCTGTGTGCTGCACTAAAAAGCCTCGATAAATAATGCAAACACAGTGCTGTCTGCTCCAGTTCATCCAGCCGGCATCAATGAATTAAATGTTAATTGACTTCCATCACAGCACGCCGACTCCTCTCTCAACTTCAGTCCATCGCAGTTTCTCTACTGCATGTTTTATAGCCTAGTCAATAGGGCTGTGGGTCCAGTGTTGGGCCCTTGAGTGAGGCCCTTGATGCTCTCAGCTCCTGGTGTGTCGTGCAATGTCTGACCCTGTGCTCCGACCCCAGGTTTCAAACATGCCGGGATACGTGGAAAAAGAAGTTGGTCATGGGGGGGTTGCTGGGTAAATTTGGAGAGCTCCTGTGGTGGGTTTGGCGTGCCGGAGTGACGCCGCTCGGGTTCAGACAGACTGTACAGATGTTTGTGGGTTCAGTGTGTGATGATTAAAGCAGAGAACTGAATCCATTCTGCTCAAGCTTCTCTTCTGTTTATAGTTTATAGAATTTCTTCTCTTAAGCTCTCAATTTAGTCATAGCCAGTTCCCGAATCTGCTGCTCGTACATCCTGATCAGTCTGATGGAATTGAGCCGGATCACAGCATGTCCCCTCCAAAACGCATCCAATCTGTGGCCGCTTCTCATCACCTGCAAGTGTTGGGTTTCCATAAAAGACATATCACATACGGAGAGACACGCTAAGCAGTGGAAAGAGGCGCCGTCCAAACGTCCCTCCCTCAGACACGCCTAACTGCATCTGTGTGGACGCCCGACCGGGTCGGTGTCTCCTCTGTTTCCATCTTCTGTTGGTCAGTAACAGACCCCACGACCTGTCGGTGGTTGGTGCTGCATGGTTTAGCAGGATCTCCCCGAGTTCAGGCTGAGGTGGGTGATGATGGGGACGTGAGGTGTGGGCGTACGCGCTTTAGATCCTTTCTGTTGCAGACGAGCTGCTTGTTTGACCCAGGTTGCTGTTTGCTGATCTTTTCAGAGCTCCTCCAGTGAGACGAACTGTTTGATATGAGGCGGTAAAAGCGACTCGGGACGTACAAACGACGCTTAGCGTGACTTACTGTAGTAAAACAGCGAGTGAGGAATGTGATTAGTGGAGGAACTTATGAGCAGTAATAATGAAGAGAAGTTTAGTGCTCCTGTCTCCTTCTTTTACTACATTAAACCACGTTAAGCTTTATTTTCAACCAGAAGCGTTTTAGACTCTGGGAGAAGCTGATTCTGATTCTCACCATTTCTCAGAAGCTGGAGCTGTAACACAAGTTTAAAAGTGAAACAGGGAGGAGAATCCAGATAAACACAGATACACGTGGAGCTGTAACCCTGGATCTGACGCTTATTCCACACTAGATTCACACACTGATGACGGTTTACTGCTAATGTGACTGAATGCGCCCTTAGTGTCGGGTGACCCTCGAGTGTTTCTATCAGTGCGGTTCGAGGGTGCTGGGTGGCACGGCTGAGACAGAACCGCTGATCTGTACAGAGGAAGATCTGTGCAAAAGAAAACGATGAAATGCATTTATTTTAGATCAGTAATGAACTCTGTAACTGGACACCAGCCAATCACGTCCATGCAGTCGCCCCCCCGAGTGCACATTCCACACATTCCAGAACGTATTTGGTCACCTGACCATGAGCTCGTTCTGTTTTAAACACAGACTGACCTCTGTGTGATCTTTACAGCTATAACAACAGTCGCTCTTCTGAGAAGCTTCTCACAAGAGTTTGGAATGTGTCTGTAGGAATTTGTGCCCATTTAGTCAAAAGATGACAGCGTTTGTGTGATGTGACGGTCCATTCCAGAGCTGTTAATTGGGGCTGAGGTCAGGAAAGGACCTTTATATGACTGATTTATCACCCCTGGTAGCGACTGTTATGCCTGAAACATATAAATACAATAATTAAAAAGGGCGTCCCAATACTTTTGACCATATATTGTATATTATATATATTTACTAGCTCTGTGTTCACCTCATTTACTTGAACTAACTAATTATGGTGGGTGTCCACATATTTTTGGCCACATAATATATAAACAGTCCAGTCATGATTGTGAAACCATACTGTGGTTCTGTGATTAATCTCCTGGTACTTTATAGAGTCCGTGATGTTGTGGGCTTGATCATGCTGGAACTCAGAGTCAGAAGCATGTCATTTCCTTTATATTGTTGATTTATTTCACCTGGTAGCGACTGTTGTGTCTGAAACACATGAATCCAAAAGCGTCCACATACTTTTGAGTGGATTGGATTTAAACATAGCCGGTTCTGTTCAGCAGCAGCTGGATTCAATACTGAAGTAAAACATGGTAATGAAATCTTCCTGAACAGCGCGACATGATTTCATTTCAGTGTGGTGGTTACGGCTCTCCTACACAGACCCCCCCCTCGCCCCCTTAGTCCCTCGCCCCCTCGTCCTAACCCCCCCCCCCCCCCCCCCCCCCCCCTCACCCCCGGTGCTCGGGGTTCGGGATGCGTGCCAGTACGGTGCCGGTTAAAACCTCGTACACGAGCGCTGTGCTGAAGCGGAGACCGGCGTCGTCCTCCTGCGTATGTTCGGGGTTCTGAATTTATTTCAGTGCCAGACGTTCATTTGTTGGCAAAACAGGAGAGTCGGGGGTGCCAGGTTTAATAATGAATGCGGTCTGTTGCCGAACGACAGCCGTGCCAGCTGATCAGCGTTGGCATGGACGTGTGCCAGCGGATAAAACTAAACCATGAATGTAAATATACAGACGCAGTAAAAATGCGAGTCCAGTTGAGATGCAGTGATTTCTTATAACTGCTGCAGTTACGCCACCTACTGGCCACTGTACCCCAAACCACTGTACCCAACATTACTGTACCCCACCAATCACACCCGACGCCACTGTACCCGACGCTACTGTTCCCAACGCCACTGTACCCCAAACCACTGTACCCGACGCCACTGTACCCGACGCTACTGTTCCCAACACCACTGTACCCAATGTTACTGTACCCCACCAATCACACCCAACACCACTGTACCTGACTCCACTGTACCCAACCAATCACACCCAACGCCACTGTACCCAACACCACTGTACCCGACGCTACTGTTCCCAACACCACTGTACCCCAAACCAATGTACCCAACGTTACTGTACCCCACCAATCACACCCGACGCCACTGTACCCGACTCCACTGTACCCGACTCCACTGTACCCGACGCCACTGTACCCAACCAATCACACCCAACACCACTGTACCTGACTCCACTGTACCCAACCAATCACACCCAACACCACTGTACCCGACGCCACTGTACCCAACCAATCACACCCAACAACACTGTACCTGACTCCACTGTTCCCAACCAATCACACCCAACACCACTGTACCTGACTCCACTGTACCCAACCAATCACACCCAACACCACTGTACCCAACACCACTGTACCCGACGCTACTGTTCCCAACACCACTGTACCCCAAACCAATGTACCCAACGTTACTGTACCCCACCAATCACACCCGACGCCACTGTACCCGACTCCACTGTACCCGACGCCACTGTACCCAACCAATCACACCCAACACCACTGTACCTGACTCCACTGTACCCAACCAATCACACCCAACACCACTGTACCTGACTCCACTGTTCCCAACCAATCACACCCAACACCACTGTACCCAACAACACTGTACCCAACCAATCACACCCAACACCACTGTACCTGACTCCACTGTTCCCAACCAATCACACCTAACACCACTGTACCCAACAACACTGTACCCAACCAATCACACCCAACACCACTGTACCTGACGCCACTGTACCCAACGCTTCACGCTGAAGGAACGACCTTTCCTAAAGATCCGACTATTTGGGGTTTGGGATTTATTTCAGAGCCAGACGTTTGTTTGTTTTCAAAACAGGAGAGTCGTGGGTGCCAGCTGATCAGCGTTGGCATGGACGTGTGCCAGCGAATAAAACTATACCATGAATGTAAATAAACAGCCGCAGTAAAAATGCGAGTCCAGTTGAGATGCAGTGATTCCTAATGACCTATACTGGCCGATCGAAGAGAGATAACGGAGATCAATGTGTGGCTGAGACTCTCCGTGCGCGATACGGATCTCCGTGTGAACCCACCTGGTGCAGGTGAAAAGAAGCGCTCGGTGCTGCACACGTGTCGGAGGGGTCACGTGTTAGTCAGGACTGAATGTCTGCAGCAGTAAAGAAAGTGAGATGCGATCTGGGATTTGGATATGACTAAATTAGGTGTGAATTAAAGACGGTCTGATTGCACACAGTACATCAGATGAACCAATGGGTCGTGCTCTAATCTAACAATTTAATACAGATGCGTGGGGTTTGAGACGCAGCCGAAATGAGACTCTGAGAGCTTTTTTTTTCTCCTGGGAGACAGTTTAGCCATAGCCAGTTCCTCTTCGCGCTGATCACCACGTTCCTCCACTTCTGTACTGTACACGGCGTTGAAGACCCCGCCCACTTTTTAGTCCTGTCTGTTCCCACCCAGCAGACTAGTGGCCAATATTGTCCGCTGTACTGTCTGCACTGCTGATCGTGCCCTTTAGGGGGCGCCCAGCTGACCGGTAGCAGAGCTGAGATTCGAACTCGCGACTTTCTCCTGGTCAGGGTCACAGTGGGTCAGGCTATTTTGGAATCTCTAGGTACAGTGCAGTAACGCTCTCTGGACAAGACGCCAGCGTGTAGCCGATCACGTCTGTTTCTGTATGTCGACACTTCCTTTATGTGATTGATTTATTTCACCTCTTAGCGACTGTGTGGCTGAAACACATATAATTTAATAATTACAAGGGCCGTCCCGATACTTTTGCATCCCTGGTGTATACAGATGATCTCTGCAGCTGCAGTGACCCTGAATGACCTGTACCAGTCTCCGTGGGCGTTCCCATTCCGCCCGTGACTCTGTGAACTGCTGGTTTGGTGTTTCATCATTCGTTTGAATCGTTTAGTTGATGGACGGATGAATCTGAACCTCAGGTCGTTAAACTCTGAGAAGTTAACGAGGAGTTTTTTTCCCACCGACCCCTCGGCCCCGCGCCCCGGGAACATCGGAACGCTTCCGTCCGGCGTCCACGCCGCGTCTCATTCAACGTTTAATCAATTTCACGTCTGTTAATTACCGAACTTTGTTTAAACCCTTCAGACCCTGGACACGACCGCTATATATTCACCGCGCCCCTCAGGTCGGAGCGTCCTCGGCGGCCTCGGCATGTGGAGGAGAAAATAAATCCGAGGCTCAGCCTGATGAAGGACGCCAAGCTTGAAATGAACAACTTTAATCCTGAAAATAAAACGTTTCCAATATTATGTCCTGAAACACAAACGATCACGCGAGGACTCGCCGCGGTTCTGATCCTCTGTGTGGAATGAATCCCAGAACGTGATGAGAGGACGTTAACGTCCGGGTTCTTTTCAGGTCGTTTTTAAGGAGCCACGCTGAGATTTATTGTAGTTTAGAGAGCCGAGACTCTGAGTGAGACGCGGGGGAGTCGTTACCACCACACGGGAGGATATGTCACCAGTGCTCAGTCATTTAAAATTACGTTACATTAACATCAGTCTGATTGCTCGCCGGCCTTCCAAACGCGTCGGGGTGACGGTCGTACCAAAAATAATGACTGTGTGTGATCTGGAGTTAATACAGTGTGTTATTCTGAGTAACAGTGATTCATACAGAATCTGAAACTGGAGACCTGTTGGGTACAGTGGCTATGGGTACAGTGGCGTTGGGTACAGTGGCGTTGGGTACAGTGGCGTTGGGTACAGTGGCGTTGGGTACAGTGGCGTTGGGTACAGTGGTGTTAGCTACAGTGGCGTCGGGTACAGTTAGGTACAGTGGTGTTAGGTACAGTGGCGTTGGGTACAGTGGTGTCGGGTACAGTGGCGTCGGGTACAGTGGCGTCGGGTACAGTGGCGTCGGGTACAGTGGCGTCGGGTACAGTGGCGTCGGGTGGCGTCGGGTACAGTGGCGTCGGGTGGCGTCGGGTACAGTGGCGTCGGGTACAGTGGCGTCGGGTGGCGTCGGGTACAGTGGCGTTGGGTACAGTGGCGTCGGGTGGCGTCGGGTACAGTGGCGTTGGGTACAGTGGTGTTGGGTACAGTGGCGTCGGGTGGCGTTGGGTACAGTGGCGTTGGGTACAGTGGCGTTGGGTACAGTGGCGTTGGGTACAGTGGCGTTAGGTCCAGTGGTGTTAGCTACAGTGGCGTCGGGTACAGTTAGGTACAGTGGCGTTGGGTACAGTGGTGTCGGGTACAGTGGTGTCGGGTACAGTGGCGTCGGGTACAGTGGCGTCGGGTGGCGTCGGGTACAGTGGCGTCGGGTACAGTGGCGTCGGGTGGCGTCGGGTACAGTGGCGTCGGGTACAGTGGCGTTGGGTACAGTGGCGTCGGGTGGCGTCGGGTACAGTGGCGTTGGGTACAGTGGCGTCGGGTGGCGTCGGGTACAGTGGCGTTGGGTACAGTGGTGTTGGGTACAGTGGCGTCGGGTGGCGTCGGGTACAGTGGCGTCGGGTACAGTGGCGTCGGGTACAGTGGCGTCGGGTACAGTGGCGTCGGGTGGCGTCGGGTACAGTGGCGTCGGGTACAGTGGCGTTGGGTACAGTGGCGTCGGGTACAGTGGTGTTGGGTACAGTGGCGTCGGGTGGCGTCGGGTACAGTGGCGTCGGGTACAGTGGCGTCGGGTACAGTGGCGTCGGGTACAGTGGCGTCGGGTACAGTGGCGTCGGGTACAGTGGTGTTGGGTACAGTGGCGTCGGGTGGCGTCGGGTACAGTGGCGTCGGGTGGCGTCGGGTACAGTGGCGTTGGGTACAGTGGTGTCGGGTACAGTGGTGTTAGATCTGATCAGGGGATTGGATTTTTCCCACTTTTTTCCCCCCAAATTTTCTCCTCTAATCTAGTCGTGTCCAGTTCCCCTGATTGCTCCTCTATACTGATTCGACCCTTCACCGCTGACTGAGGACGCCCTTTAACTGACACACGCCCCCTCCGGCACGTAGATAATAATATTTTATAGAATATTAAAAAATTTGAAGGCTGTAATGACTTTGGAAATTAGAGATCCGTGATCGCCACATCTCCAGTGCTGGAGTCGTTTCTGACCCAAACACTCCCGACCGCGGTGTAAAATGTGGAATGAGCGCGGCGGCGGTGGAGGTTTGTTTGCCGGGAGTCGAACCCCCTCCGTGTTTTAAGGAAGTCGTTAAATGAGCTCATGGGTAAGAAATGACGAGCATGAGAACATGAGCTGAAACACCAAACCATAAACCCTGTAAGGTCACGACCTCCAGTGGAAGAATCCAGCGTTTGCCGTGCGTTTCGGGGCTGGTATTCGGACCCCCGCTGGTTCACCGCTCCCGTAGGACTATGTAGGGTAAGGAGATCGGACGCCCCCCCCACGCCCCCGTTCTGCATTACACCGCGGCGGACCGGCTGAACCATAATTCCTCCTGATCCTGATCCTGATCCTGATCCTCTGTCCTGGATTGACACCGCCCCCCGTCGCCTACTGCCGCCCAGCGCCGCCTTTCACCGCCGGTTTGTTGTGACTCTTCCAGCTGATGCCAGTTCCCAAAATAACTGCCTGTACTGACGGGGGCAGGTGGGTGTAAATAAAGACGAGATGATTCGACCCTCATGAGGTCAGTCAGCTCATGAAGACCATCAGCACGTCAAACATCGGGGTAAAACAATGTATTAAAAAGGTAAAAGTTCTCCTCTGAGTAATCTGATCACATGATCCGGAGCCTCCAGCGACCAATCAGAGGAAGCTGGCAGCAGGAGGGTAAAGAGGATGAGAGCGGGCGGGGCAGGTATTAGCCCGGTCCCAGCTGCCTGGTCCGGCAGATTAACCCCCCCCCCAAAAAAAATTGTCCACCACCCCACTTAAGTCCTCAAGATTATACACACACACACACACACACACACTCTTACACTCCTTTGAGGCTCGAACCCGAGTCTCTGGGTTCCTTAAATATTTTGCTTTGTAATTATGGGATTAATGATGCGCTGGTGTGTGGGTGGGAGGAACTCTGTGAGGAACTCTGTGAGGAACGTTGTAAGGAACTCTGTGAGGAACGTTGTAAGGAACGTTGTAAGGAACTCTGTGAGGAACGTTGTAAGGAACGTTGTAAGGAACTCTGTGAGGAACGTTGTGAGAAACGTTGTAAGGAACTCTGTGAGGAACGTTGTAAGGAACTTTGAGGAATGTTGTAAGGAACTCTGTGAGGAACGTTGTGAGGAACGTTGTAAGGAACTCTGTGAGGAACGTTGTAAGGAACTTTGAGGAATGTTGTAAGGAACTCTGTGAGGAACTTTGTGATGAGTTTTTTAACGAACTTTTTGAGGAACCCTGTGTGGAACTCTGTGACTGTGAGGGGCTCTGAGGAACTCTTAAGGTTTTTGTGAGGAGCTCTGTGAGGAGCTCTGTGAGGAACTCTGTGAGGAGCTTTGTGAGAAACTCTGATAAGTTCTGTAAGACGCTCTGTGAGGAACGGTGTGAGGAACTCTGTGATGAACTTTGTGAGAAGCTCTGTGAGAATTTCTCTTCAGGTTTCCAGAAGAACGCAGGACTGGGGTTCATTCTTCCTCCTGTAGAGGAACGAGCTGATTGGTTGCTGGTCGTGACCCTCTCGGTCGCTCACTAGCATCTCGGCGTGTTAGCGTGCTACGTGTGAGTTCAGGCGCAGGATGCCCCCACATTCTTGGTGAGCGGGTGGATGAAGCGAGAGGTTTGGTGATTGATGTACGACGCTTGGCTGAACTCCACACGGCACAGACGTGGTTCTGTAACCCAAACATGGAACTGGAACTGTGCCAGTCTGGGTTCCTGCCTGGATTCTGGTTTCTTTAGTTTATTATTATAATAATTCCAGTCTGAACCAGATCAGATTCCTTCATCTTACTGGAACTGTTAAAAAAAACGTCTTTATTTTCAGACGTGATACAGAGACAGAAATTCATTATGACCAATTAAATTATAGATAATTAGTTCTAGCACGGAACCGGAACTGGTCCTGCGTCAGGGAACCTGGAAACAGATCAAATCAGCTCAAGAGCGTTTAGGTGGTTCAGTGTTTGTGCAGAATATTACTTGTTTTTATTTTTTCATTTTTTTTATTTTTTTTTTTATGTTTACTATTATTCATATTTAATTTTTTATATATTTATTATTTATGTATATTTATTTGCCAATATTTATATATTTATGTATTATATTTAAATATTAATTATATATATATTTTTTTATTTTGTGAATATTTTTTTTTATATTTATTGTCTGTATGTATTATTAATTTTTTCATTTTTTTATATTTATATATATTTCATTTTATTTAAATTTTGTTGTATATTTATATTTATTATTTATCAATATTTATTATTTGCTAATATTTATTTATTGATGTATTACATTTACATATTTTAGTATTTTTAAATATTTACTTATTATATTTATTTTTTATTTCTATTTATTATTATACATTTTTTAAATATTTTTATATTTATTTATTGATTTGTGTATTTAAAATTATTTATATTTTATAATTTGTATATTTATATTGAATATTTATTTATATTTATTTGCTAATATTTTTTAAATGTTACATTTTTTATTTTTTTAATATTTATTTATTATATTTATAATTATTATTATTTTATTATTTTAATTTTATTTATTTATTTATATTTACTATTATTTATAGTTCATTATTTGTATATTTATAATAAGTTATATATTATATTTATTATTTATTTATATCTTATTTTTGCATTTGTCGGTGCGCTCTCAGTGCAGATCCCGAGCCCAGATAGAAACAGGAGGGTCGTGTAATAAAGGGTATCTGATGTAAAAACTGTTCTGAGTCTGGTCTGAGGGCCAGATCTGCCATGGGGCCCCTGAGTACGGGAGCGGGCGGGACAGGAAACCCTCCGTCTGTCTGAACGTTTTTCCTGTCGCTGATGTAAAGCGCGGCGGTTTATCGAGTCTCTCCGGCGTGAACCTGAACTAAAGCGTTTAGCAGATCAGAGCTGCGTGATCCAGAACCCTGAGAGCTGAGGCAGAACTTCTCTTCCTGCCCCCCACACACACACACACACACCCACAACACACACACACACACACACACACACACACACACACACACACACAACCCTCACACACACAACCCTCACACACACACACACACACCTCCGAAACCAGGCTGAAAGGCTTTTAATCAGATTCAACTGGGATTAATGGGTTGGTGCACTTTCACCTACAGGAAGTGACATCACTGCAGCGGGTTTAGAGACGGAGCTGCTCTGGTGTTGGATATCAGAAATCCGGGGAGGCAAAAGTTTAAGTCCCCCGGTGAGGCGCCTTTATACAGAAAACAAATTACTGCACATTTTAATGCACAATTAATGTTTATTTGCTGAATAATTTATAAGATAAAAAACTAAAAATGTTCCTTTAATCACATTAAATTTTGTATTTTATTCTTTAGGAAAAATGATGAATTTAAATGTATTTATTTGTCTTATATACACCGATACGGTGCGGTGCGGTGTCAGCATGAGTGCTGAGCGTGTTTGTTTATACTCCAAGACCCAGCGTCTCGGGTTCGAGGAACAGCTGGATCAGATAAGCTGGAGGTTTACGCCCGGCGCTGGGTGGAGGTTGTGTGGTCGTGTTTCCCTGATGGATTTCGGCCCCTCGGTGTCTCTGATAAGCCGGAGGTTTGCAGGCGGGGGGGGGGGGGGGGGGTGGGGGGGGTAGGTGTTGTGCTTTGAGGATGAAAGCGTAAGTAAATATTTAGGTCTGAGGTGACTCGGGGGAGAGCGAGCGTTCCTCGACTTCCGCTGCACGTCTTCCTGTTTCCTGTAATAAATCGCCGTGTGTGGACGGGATCCTGGACTGGATTCCTGACACCCTCGGCTCTCGGTGTGCGATACTGCCCTCTGTGAGACCCCGCCCCTGGTAGGTGAAAAGAAGCGATCGGCAGCTGAGCACACCGAGAGCCAAGCGCTGCTGTCCGTAATCGCCCGCCCCCGTGCAGTTTAGTATTACCATGTGGTCTAAAGTATTCGGACACCTGATCATGAGCTCACTTTACGTCTCATTACGTCAAAAACAAACGATATTAAAATAAACCGACCTGTAATAACTCTGGATCTTGAACCAGTTCAGTTCTGGTTCTTAGAACCTTGGTGCTACTTTGAGAACCGGTCTGTATTTGTGCCAGTTTTTAAGGGAACGGGACCGGTTCCACGTTGCTGGAAGATCCTTACAGCTAGAACATCGGTCGATGTTCCGGTTCATCCCAGAGCAATTGAGTGGTGCTGAGTTTCTTTAAATCAGGGTGCAGTCGTGCTGGAACAGGAAAGGTCCTTCCCTAAACTGTACTATATGGCGAAAAGTATTTGGACGCCTGACCGCAAGCTTGTTGGACGTCCCATTTTAAAAAACGAACAGTATTAATGTTGTGAGCTCCTCCTGAGAAGGCTTTGAAGTCTGTCTGTGGGAATTTGTGCCCATTGAGTAGTAAAAAAGAGCATTTGTATTTGTATTGTCAGTCGGTGTTCCGGTTCTTCCCAGAGCTGTTGAGTGAGGTTGAGGTCAGGGCTTCATGTCTTTATAGAGCTTGTTCATGCTGGAACATGAAAGGACCTTCCCTAAACTGTTGCTGCACAGTCAGAAGCATGTCATTTCCCTTATAAGTCTGATTTATTACACCTGGCAGCGACTGTTGTGTCTGAAACACATGAATTCAGTCATTAGAAGCGGCGTCCCAAGACTTTTGTCCGTATCCGAGTCCAGTTAGACAGATTTTCTTGCTGACGTTGTTTGGCGTGTTGGACTGAAGCCGTTTATAAATACACCGGCCAGTTTTCCGTCCACCGTCAGCGTGTCGGGTTGCAGCTCGCCTCAGAAATAGCGCCGTGACCCTCGGCGTGACCCGCGTGCCGTGTGGATGTTTTGACGGCCGATCCGGGCGCTTTATTTTTCTCCTGAGATGAAGCGACGCCCCGGTTCAGACCTCCTGTGGCTTCAGACCTCCTGTGGCTCGTCTCAGGTACTGAAGCTGATCCGGTCGGTGTTTGGTACGTTTTTAGTTCTCAGCCCTGCAGCTCTGGAGCTTCTGCTTATTTATATGTATGTATGTATGTATGAATGTATATAAACACTATATGACCAAAAGTATTTGGACACCTGACCACAAGCTTGTCGGACGTCCTGTTTTAAAAACAAGCATTATTAAAACAGACCGACCCTCTGTGTGATCTTTCAGCTAGAACAACAGTCGCTCTTCTGAGAGGCTTCTCACAAGATTTTATATTACGTCTGTGGGAATTTGTGTCTGTTCATTCCAGCCTCAGCTGATGTTCCGATTCATCCCAGAGCTGTTGAGTGGGGCTGAGGTCAGGACTCTGTGCAGGAGACTTTTCTTCACGTCTTAGAGCTTGTTCAAGCTGGAACAGGAAAGGACCTTCCCTAAACTGTTGCTGCAAAGTCAGAAGCATAGAATTTTTTTTATATAACACCTGACAGCAACTGTTGTGGCTGAAAGGCTTGAATTCACTAATTGGAAGAGGGCGTCTGAAAGCTCATGGTCAGGTGTCCATATACTTTTGGCCGTACATATTTGATGTCGGGTTTGATGTGCTCACTGCATATTGAGCAGTTTGTCTGGAGTGTGTCTGTGGGAATTTGTGCCCATTCAGTCAGAAGATGACAGCATTTGTATGCTGGTCATGCTGCTCAAGAGAGCCTCAGTCGGTGTTCCGGTTCATCCCAGAGCTGTTGAGTGAGGCTGAGGTCAGGACTCTTCATGTCTTCACAGAATGTGCTCATGCTGGAACAGGAAAGGACCTTCCCTAAACTGTTGCTGCAAAGTTGGATGCGTAGAAATTTCTTTATATGTCCCGATTTTTTTCAGACAAGCTCGTGGTCAGGTGTCCAGATACTTTTGTCCATATAGTGTATTTTGAAGGAGGATTGGTGGCTGATGTGAAGTTTGATGTGCTCAATGCATTTTGGGCAGCGTGTCTGGAGTGTGTCTGTGGGAATTTGTGCTCATATAATCAAAAAAAGTTTTGATTATTTACGGATTTGTAAACTTTTTTTGTAAACTGCACTAGGGGTTGAGGTTAAGGGCCTTCCCCAAACTGTTTCCACAAAGCTGGAAGTATATAAATTACCTATATAATTTAATCAGTGCACCAGGTAGCAGCGTGTGTGTGTGCGCATGATATTACCTGATCTCAGTAGGTATGGGGGGTGTCCACATACTTTTGACGGTGTTCCGTGTCGTCTCTGGTTCTCAGGCTCATGAGTGGAGTAAGAACGACGAGCGTCTCCTCAGCGCCGTGGAACACGGAGAGACGGACAAGGTCTCCTCACTGCTGGCGAAGAAGGGTGCCAGCGCCACCAAGCTGGATGGAGAGGGGAAATCCGCGTAAGTACCAGGATCAGTGTGGTTTTTTTAGTCATTACCAGTTCCCTACACAATACATTCCTCATGAACGTGGCAGCCGCTTCTTCACAGCAGTCAGTGATGGATTTGGTTGGAAAGTCACGCTCTGCTCCAGGTGTTCCTCCACCGTTTGTGCTTGAGAAACTCCACCTGACTTTCCTCTCCTCAGACGCGGTCATTTGTGTCTGTTGGACGTCCAGCCAGGCTGGTGGAATTCGGAAGCTCGAACCCTCCTCAGTTGATGAGATGAATTTAATTGTGTTGCTCATTTAAGGTTTCCTCCTTCAAACCAATCAACCAATCGTGTTTAAAAAAGTGTAAACACCCCAGTTTAATTCCACAAGCTTGTATAATATATCGCTGCAGCGTCTCTGAGCTCTCACGTCCTATAATAATAACACTAATAATAATAATACTACTACTACTACTAATAATAATAATAATAGTGGATCAGACACAGCAGCGCTGCTGGAGTTTTTAAACACCTCACTGTCACTGCTGGACTGAGAATAGTCCACCAACCAAAAACATCCAGCCAACAGCGCCCCGTGGGCAGCGTCCTGTGACCACTGATGAAGGTCTAGAAGATGAGCGACTCAAACAGCAGCAATAGATGAGCGATCGTCTCCGACTTCACATCTACAAGGTGGACCGACTAGGTAGGAGTGTCTAATAGAGTGGACAGTGAGTGGACACGGTATTTAAAAACTCCAGCAGCGCTGCTGTGTCTGATCCACTCATACCAGCACAACACACACTAACACACCACCACCATGTCAGTGTCACTGCAGTGCTGAGAATCATCCACCACCTAAATAATACCTACTCTGTGGTGGTCCTGTGGGGGTCCTGACCATTGAAGAACAGGGTGAAAGGGGGTTACAAAGCATGCAGAGAAACAGATGGACTACAGTCAGTAATTGTAGAACTACAAAGTGCTTCTATATGGTAAGTGGAGCTGATAACATGGACAGTGAGTGTAGAAACAAGAGTAGTTTAAAAGGTGCAGTTTATTAACATCATGTGAGCAGTTGTGTGCTGTGCAAATAAAATAGCAACGTTTGCAAGTTTGATTGTCTTTCATGGGCCCTAGAGGCTCTGCGTCCTCTTCTTGTGCCAGTGAGAATATAGTCATTATTTTATTGGAGTGCTGAGTAGCTGAACAGGGTCCTTCCTTCCTTTTTTGGGTAACTATGACCTCTGCTGGACAGTCGAGGTGCCTGAACTGGGGGCGGCAGATCACGGGTGGCAGTGCGTGGCTCTCTGCAGGCGATACTGCGCCCTGTAGGAACCAGAAGTGATCAGCGGGCACGTTTCGAAGGGGGTGCTTGACTGCAGTGACAAGAAAGAGAATCTAATCAACCCCGACTGACTAGAGGAAACGCTGAAAAAAGGAAGTCCGCCTGTAAATGCTGAACAGGAATGAAACGACGGTTTTGAAAAGATGTCTGGAACCCCGTGGAGATGCAGGTGGCAGGCGGGCGAGAAAACGCCGCTCGTACTCTCAGATGGTAAAAAGCTCTCAGAGGTTGAACTGAACTTTAATCCAGATGAATTACAGTGTGACTCTGATCTGACTGAACCGCGGGGGGTCGCGACCAGAAATCTGCCTCATTATCAGCTGCTATTTCAGACGTTCCAAGTATGAGCGAGATATCAAAGCGAGCACCGGAGGAACGAGCTGGAACGCCGGCCAAACGCACCCTGGTGTTTCCAGTTCCTCATTGTGTGGAGATAAAGCTGAATTCATCCCGGCTCTACGTTCCTCGTTCGGCTGAGCTGCGGAGGGAAGTTCTGTCTGAAAATCACAATCGGCTCTTTGTGGTCGGGTCTGGATAGACGTGACGAGCCGCAGGCACGACGTACAAAACACATTTCCAAAAAAGTTGGGACTTTTTGATTAAAAAAAACTCCATATAAAGACGAACCTGTGACGTTCTGATTTTCCTCGATACGAGACGTCAGCTGCTCATCAGCCCGTGCTCGCCGTCGTCTGATTCTCCTCCTCATGACGCGTCGTACATCTTTAACAGGAGACGGATCCGGTCCGCCGTCTGATCTGATCTGTGTCTACAGAGCCGTTCTGTACGTCGTAGCGCGAGCAGAATGAAGCCTGGCGTCTTCCTGCTGAATAATAATAATAAACGTCCCGGGAAGAAGACGTCTCCTTGATGGCAGCGTGTCTCTCACTAAAATCCCAAAATACGCCTCCGTGTTAACGGTACCTTCACACGTAAGCCTGTCACCCGTGCTGTGGGCGCTGATGCACCTCGACACGTTGACAGATTTTTGTCTTTTGCACCTTTTGCTAAAAACAGTTTTGATGCTACGAGTTGAGTTGGACTGAGTTGAACTCTGTGTTTGTTTTTCCTGAGCACTGAACACGTTTCCACTGTGTCTCGGTCCATGTGAGATGAACTCGGGCCCAGAGAACAAACAGTGGTGTTGTATGATTTATCAGTTCCTCGTTGTGTGGAGATGAAGCTGAATTCATCCCGGCTCTACGTTCCTCATTCGATTGAGCTGCAGAGGGAAGTTCTGTCTTTCGGTCCATCTGAGATTAACTCAGGCCAAGAGAAAGAGTGACAATGGTTTGTAAAGGTCTCCTAAACCCATGTGGCTGTATTTATCACAGTAGTGTGACTGTTTCACACATGTTGCTGTCTGAGAGCTTAAACATCACTCACATTTAGCAGTGGTTTCTGGTCTTGCCTGATGTAGACTGAGATGTTTCTGGATTGCCTGAATCTGTTTACACTGTTATGCACGGTAGATGGTGAAAGATCTAAATAATTTACAGCCTTGTGTTGTGTTTGAGCTGATTGAAGTTTGGGTATGTAAGGAGGATCCACCAAAGCTTCACAAAGCAAAGGTGGGTCATGGCTCGCCGCTTTGCGCCAATCATGATTCCCTCACCTGTTACCAACTTACCTGCTCATCATGGAACGTTCACATTCCACAGAAATATGAAGCCATCAGCGTCCTGAGATCAGAAAGTGTCCACCGATTTCAGTCTAAAGATGAGCATTTGGGTCGGGTTCAGGGCTTTGTGCAGACCACTGGAGTTCCTCAACGCTCCACTCATCAAACCATGTCTTCACGAACCTTGCTTTGAGCACAGCGTTACAGTTATTCTGGAGAAGGAAAGGGCCTTCCCTAAAACGTTACCACAAGGTGGAATGGCTGTCTGGTTGAGGCGCTGGGAGGGACAGTGTAATGGCTTTATATGTTCTGGAAGGGGCGTGTGCTTTCAAGTGGTCCTGCTCAGTGTTGTTGGTGTGAGGTGCAGGTCAGGAGGGCTGTTGGGAATTGGACATGATTAAATAGTCATGTAAAATAGAAACTGCTAAATATTCCTCTTTTACTGTAAACTCTTCTTCTGATAATATAATTGTCTACCTGACTAGTAATTGAAAGGTTGTCCGATCAGCCATAACATTAAAACCACCTCCTTGTTTCTACACTCACTGTCCATTTTATCAGCTCCACTTACCATATAGAAGCACCTTGTAGTTCTACAATTACTGACTGTAGTACATCTGTTTCTCTTCATACTTTGTTACCCCCTTTCACCCTGTTCTTCAATGGTCAGGACCCCCACAGGACCCCCACAGAGCAGGTATTATTTAGGTGGTGGATGATTCTCAGCACTGCAGTGACACTGACATGGTGGTGGTGTGTTAGTGTGTGTTGTGCTGGTATGAGTGGATCAGACACAGCAGCGCTGCTGGAGTTTTTAAACACCGTGTCCACTCACTGTCCACTCTATTAGACACTCCTACCTAGTCGGTCCACCTTGTAGATGTAAAGTCAGAGACGATCGCTCATCTATTGCTGCTGTTTGAGTCGCTCATCTTCCAGACCTTCATCAGTGGTCACAGGACGCTGCCCACGGGGCGCTGTCGGCTGGATGTTTTTGGTTGGTGGACTATTCTCAGTCCAGCAGGGACAGTGAGGTGTTTAAAAACACAGTGTCACTGCAGTGCTGAGAATGATCCACCACCTAAATAATACCTGCTCTGTGGGGGTCCTGAACATATTGTTGGTGATTACGGTTCCTCTTCAGGTCTCTGTAATGAACTAAGACTAAGTTTAATCAGACTCTGTGATCTGGATGCAGTTTGTCTTTGCTTTATCAGCACGGCTCCTCCGTGTTCATTATCTCACCATGGTAAACGGATCAGATCTGAAGATCCTGCATTAATTAAAGTAATTAATTACAATGTCGGAGCGCCATTAGATGCGCTTGAGCGCCCGTTACGGCCTCGTGATTTTGTGTTTTAATTGAATAATTTCTCACGGCCGAGAGATTCGGGGAACGTATTTGGGGAACGCGTGCCTTTAATCGTAAGCAAGTGGGATGTAAACGTACGTGCTTCATTATTAAAAACACTCGCGTCCCATTAGCTCCGTGAGGGAGTCGGTGGAGCTTCGAGGATCTGCGTTAAATTAATAATGAATTATTTACCGCAGGCTGTTGTTCAAAGAGGAAAAACTAGATCTTAGAGAGCGACCTGAGGTCCAGGAGAGCTCCATCGAGCTTCCTTTAAATAAAACCATTAATTAGGGTGCAAGTGTTGCTGATCCATAGGAATAAATTAAACAGCTTTTTGTTTGTTTTTTTCGAGAGAAATAAAAACCCAAAGACGTTTAGCAGAAGCTTCGAAGGCCAGTGGTGACTCGATCTACAATCCTGACCTAATACAAGGCAAGCTATTGATACTTAAGGGCCTTGCTCGGGGGCCCAAAAGTGGCAGCTTGGCAGTGAATCAGAAGTCCAGTATCTTAACCACTGAGCTACCACTGCAACAAAGCATCAGCCAGTTGTCTTTGGATCTGTTTCATGCTCGCTCCAGTATCTTTTACCCAGGAGTGCTCATGCTAGTGTTGTCTGCCAGCTGTTTCCAGCCAGGTGATGCATAAAACGGCACTAAAATAGCTGTTAGTGAACTATAAGTTTCGTACTACACAATCTCATCGGTACAAATCCTCCGAAATATTTCGGTTATACTGTAGTGGACGTCTTTTGGTCTAAAGCAGATTAAATACAGAAATGTTTTTCAAAGCAGAAACCAGACGTTTCCACTTGATGCCATCTTACACTGGCATCCAGTGCGCAGTGGTACTGCCTCATCTCAAGGTTGTAACACTGGCTTTTTGGCGTGTGTTAATAATGCCTGGGTTCATTTTCGCAGGGTCAGAAAAGCTCTTGTAGCACAAACAGCAGAAGATTGTTTACTAGGGTTGCCAGATATTAACACTGGCAAAACTAATGTGGGTAAGTCTGGGTGGAAGTTTCCTCAGGCCATAGCGTAGTGTTCCTGTCCCAGCTTTAAAGTGACTGCTTTTCTTTGGGCAGTGGTAGTTTAGAGGCTAAGAAAGCTGGACCAGTAATCAGAAAGTCACAGATTCAAGCCTCAGTACCTCCTATTGGACCCCTGAGCAACACTCCTAACTCTCACTTGCTTGGATTGTAATCCGTCATGACTGAAAGTTGCTTTGGATAAAAGCGTCCGCTAAATGCCGCCACTGTAGGTGGTGAAGGTTAAAACAAATGAGAGATTTATGATCTTCAGTGCTGGTTGAAATAAAGCCTGACCGGCCGCTCAGGTGGCGCAGCAGTAAAAACACACGCTGGAACCAGAGCTGGGATCTTGAATACATCGTATCGAATCTCGGCTCTGCCTGCCGGCTGAGGCTGAGCAGCCACATGATCAACGATTGGCCTGTTGTTCAGATGGGCGGGACTAAGCCGGATGGGGTTTCTCTCTCATGACTGGTGCAATTACGACCTCTGCTGGTTGATTGATGGCGCCTGCACAGAGATGAGGAAAGAGTGCTCTCAGGGTGTGTCTCTCCGTACACAACACTGAGCTGCACTGCACTCGTCAAAGTGTAGGTGATGAGATGCATACGGCTTCTGCCAACATGTCGGAGGGGGCGTGGGTTAGCTTAGTTCTCCTCAATCAGAGCAGGGATCGGCATTGGTGAAGAGGAAGCGTGACGCAATCAGGCAATTGGACGCGCTAAAAAGGGAGAAAATATATATTTTTTTTAAAGAAATAAAGCCTGACCGACTGTAAGCAATTATTAGTACAGCATTCAGGACCGACAGACCAAAAACCTCCTGCTGAACAAGTAGAGGGCGACAGTGGCCGGAAAGCCGTCCTTAAAATTACAGGAAGGATCCTTGAGAGGAACCAGACTCAGCAGGAACAACTTAAACATGAACTTAACACTCGTGGAGATCCTGGTTCATCTCAATCCTGAGAGGTGACTGAGGGATTGGTATCTCGTCAGGGTGTTCCTGCCTTGCGCCCGGCGTTTCCGGGTGGAACCGGACCCACTGTGACCCAGACCCTTATAAAACGTGTTCATAAAATGTGTTTCGGTGCTTGTTCAGATGCTGTGATGTGAGTTGAAATATATTCAATGACTGAATGTGCATCATTCTGTTGGTTTTCTCTTCATCAGACTCCACGTTGCAGCGACTCGGGGGCAGACGGAGTGTCTGGCTGTAATTTTGGCACACGGAGCCGACCTCTCCGTACTGGACGCTTCAGGTTCGATCCTTCCTCTTTTTCAACGTGTTTTAGTCCAAAAATGATATTAATTTTTACCGAATTATTAATTTTTCCTGCACTGTTTGTGTTCTCATGTTTACGTGCTCTGTTTGCTCTGTTTGCTGTAGGTTCGAGTGCTTTACACCTGGCTGCCAAAAACAACCAGCAGGAGTGTGCCAAAAAGCTCCTACAGGTCACATAATCATTCCCCAGTTCTCTACATTTCAAGTTAATGGTGTTGTAGTTCCATTTCCAGTTTTGTTTCACACACCTGAATCAGTTTGGACCCTGAGTTCAGTAGTTTTGGTCATGTGGTTCTGGGTAACTGGAAACTAGGGCTTGGGTTTCACTTCAACCCAGTGTTGTGTGTGGGAATGTGATCTGTTTAACCAGTTACTATCTGCTGAGTAACAGGACCGGTCATCATATACGTCATATTGTTTAGACTGAATGTCAAAAAGTACACAGACACCTGAGCGTTGGCACGTCGAACATGCCATCCGTTCCAACACTGTGGGTATTAATAGAGCGTCGCCCCCCCTGTTGAGGCCTCCGTAGAGACTTGTTACAGGAGAAGGGCATTGGAAGGTCATCAGCATTCCAAAGGTGTTTGACAGGGTAGAGGTCGAGGTACCTTACCAGTATCTGCACCCATTAAGAGACCAACAGTACCCATCTCATCTCAGTATCTGCACCCATTACAGACCAGCAGTACCCATCTCATCTCAGTATCTGCACCCATTACAGACCAGCAGTACCCATCTCATCTCAGTATCTGCACCCATTACAGACCAGCAGTACCCATCTCATCTCAGTATCTGCACCCATTACAGACCAGCAGTACCCATCTCATCTCAGTATCTGCACCCATTACAGACCAGTAGTACCCATCTCATCTCAGTATCTGCACCCATTACAGACCAGTAGTACCCATCTCATCTCAGTATCTGCACCCATTACAGACCAGTAGTACCCATCTCATCCCAGTATCTGCACCCATTACAGACCAGCAGTACCCATCTCATCTCAGTATCTGCACCCATTAAGAGACCAGTAGTACCCATCTCATCCCAGTATCTGCACCCATTACAAACCAGCAGTACCCATCTCATCTCAGTATCTGCACCCATTAAGAGACCAGTAGTACCCATCTCATCTCAGTATCTGCACCCATTACAGACCAGTAGTACCCATCTCATCCCAGTATCTGCACCCATTAAGAGACCAGTAGTACCCATCTCATCTCAGTATCTGCACCCATTACAGACCAGCAGTACCCATCTCATCCCAGTATCTGCACCCATTACAGACCAGTAGTACCCATCTCATCCCAGTATCTGCACCCATTACAGACCAGTAGTACCCATCTCATCTCAGTATCTGCACCCATTACAGACCAGCAGTACCCATCTCATCCCAGTATCTGCACCCATTAAGAGACCAGTAGTACCCATCTCATCTCAGTATCTGCACCCATTAAGAGACCAGTAGTACCCATCTCATCCCAGTATCTGCACCCATTACAGACCAGTAGTACCCATCTCATCCCAGTGTCTGTACCAACCCATTATGCCAGTGAATATCTGCAATCACAGCTAATGGAGCGCGTTAGTCGGGCTCTGATTGCTTGTCGCTCTCTGATGTTTTGGATTTGATAGTGCCCATCTAAAAGCCCTCCTGCGCCGCGCGCCGCATAAAAGCTCGGCGCTTCGTCATCCATGAATCGTGTAAGATGATGATGAGTGTTTTGAATAAATAGCTCCGCCGGCGTGAGTCTGAGCGAAGAGAAAAGTGAATTTAGCCGCTCTTGTGTTTTAACTGAAGCATCAAGCGAGCTGCAATATTTGTATTAAAGAGGAACAATGAGAGGCTGTTTCACTTACATGTTAGAAAAGGAACTGTTAGATCCTCACTACTGTTACAGTGTCCCACATTTAAACATATACAATTCCCCTGTGCACTTTGGCCCCCTCGCTGGCCAAGGAGGGCAGACTGGCGAATGTTGAGTACCCAGAGTCTAAACTTGTCCTTAAATTTGGTTAACTTGCTTATTTATTTAATGTACCACCTGAGAACAAGCAATGCTAGAACAAAAACACACACAATGGATTATTTATCTTCAAATTCACATATTTGAGTAGAAAACTGGGCCAATGATGTCACTGTGTCCATATAAAGCAGTGTAGTAACCTGTCAAGTCCGAGTCCTCTCTGTGCTTGAGACGATCACATTGGTCCATTTGGTTTTTATAAATGGTTTCAGGTGGCACCCAGGTGGCACAGCGGGATATTCCGCTAGCACACCAGCACCGAGATTCTGAAATACTCGGTTCGGCTGGGCGCCATCCAGCGGCCATAATTGGCAGAGCCTGAAGCAGACACGTTTCTGCCAAGGCGGGATGCCGGACTATGTGGGTGAAGGACCCTGATTGGCAGATAGAGGCGCCTGTGCAGGGTGCATGGGTGGGAAAGGCTTCCGCTAAGGACTATACGCGGGTCGTCGGAGGCGTGAGCAGCAATATACCCACCTCACCTACAATCAGGGATCCACCAGCAGCGCAAGACAAACTGACTACGATAAATTGGGAGAAAATGCTTAAATAAAAAAAAAAAAAATGGACCAATGATGTCACTGTGTCCCATATAAAGCGGTGTAGTAACCCACACTGCCTGTTCCCTGATAAATAATGAACCTTTTAGTTTATACCACCATGTTGGCTCCTCTGAGTCGAGTCTGAGTCCTCTCTGTGCATGAGACGGTCACATTGGTCCATATTTTTGCCTTTTTATAAATGATTTCAGGCAAAACTCAGATATTTGTGCACAGCTCTGGTGTTACACAGCTTTTTCTGACATTATTAAGTAGTCAGTGACTGATCCCGTTTAACCTTCAATTATATTTCCATTTCAATATACGAGGGTCTTCAAAACGTTTCTGCACTTGTAGTAACTGTATTTATTAATTCTACACAGTTGCCTTCAGATGCATTTTTCCAGCGTCGTACTGACTTTTTAATGCCGTCGGTTGGGCGCGTAGCCATGGATGCAGTGCTGCTTTCATATCATCATCACATGATAATCTTCCTCCCCTTAAAGCTTCTCTGAGCGGCCACAAAGGTTGAGATCAGATGGAGCTAAATCCGGACTATAAGCGTCTCAGATACGAGTGATTCCTCCTCCTACTGCACCCTCACCGCTTATAACCACAATATACAAGTGAGGAAACTTTATGAAGATCCCTCGTATTTATGGGAATTATAATGGCGTATTGAGAGGTTCTGGGCCAATTTTGAACACCAAACGTGGCGTAATCTACTGTTCTGATCTACAGTCTGTACTGAATGAGGTTAGAAACATCATGTCATGTCACTGAGATGAACTCTTGATGTGTTGATGTGTGTTGGTTCTGCAGAGTAAATGTGTGCTGGATGTTCTGGATGCTGCTGGAAGAACGGCTCTTCACTATGCTGGTGAGTAGAACCATGGGTACCATCTCTTCAGTGGTCTTTGATCTACATGAACACTTTTAGATCATATTTACCTAAAGTGCTTAAAGCTTCATGCCAAACAACACAAAAAAAGTCATAAACAAGGCACAGGCACACCAGAAACTTGCTCTTGCTTTCTAAAGTGGGCGTGGTCAGGTTATGGCTGGCTATGGTTGGGAATTCTGTAAAATTCTGTAAAATTCTGTAAAATGACAGGGCGGGGTCAGCGGATGCTGAGGAACATAGTGCGCAGAGGTCACCGACTTACTGCAGAGTCGATCACTACAGACCTCCAAACTTCATGTGGCCTTCAGATTAGCTGAAGAACAGTGTGTAGAGCTTCATGGAATGGGTTTCCATGGCCGAGCAGCTGCATCCAAGCCTTACATCACCAAGCACAATGCAAAGCGTCGGATGCAGTGGTGTAAAGCACGCCGCCACTGGACTCTACAGCAATCCGATGGACGAGTCTGGGTTTGGCGGTTGCCAGGAGAACGGTACCTGTCTGACTGTATTGTGCTGAGTGTAAAGTGTGGTGGAGGGGGGATTATGGTGTGGGGGTGTTCTTCAGGAGTCGGGCTCGGCCCCTTAGTTCCAGTGAAAGGAACTCTTAATGCTTCAGCACACCGAGAGATTTTGGACGATTTCATGCTCCCAACTTTGTGGGAACAGTTTGGGGATGGCCCCTTCCTGTTCCAACATGACTGCGCACCAGTGCACAAAGCACAAGATCCATAAAGACGTGGATGAGCCAGTTTGGTCCTGACCTCAACCCGATAGAACACCTTTGGGATGAATTAGAGCGGAGACTGTGAGCCAGGCCTTCTCGTCCGACATCAGCATCTGACCTCACAAATGCGCTTCTGAAAGAACGGTCAAAAATTCCCATAAACACACTCCTAAACCTTGTGGAAAGCCTTCCCAGAAGAGTTGAAGCTGTTATAGCTGCAAAGGTTGCCGACATCATACGAAACCCTGTGGATTATGAATGGGAGTCACTCAAGTTCATATACGTGTGAAGGCAGACGAGTGGGCTGCAGTCGTTCTGAGTGACGTTCTTCTTGTCGGCCCTGCAGCTCGGACCCCCCCGAGATAAAATAGTCCCTGAGTGAGAGACATCATGTCTGATTAAACGTTAGAATCAGTCGTGCCGCTGGCAGCCTGTTATTTAGCGCCGTTTCTTCATCCTGTGCTGTTAGAGGGATGAATAAATTTACCATGACGGATGTTTTTATGGACACGGTGTTCCAATCAGGGATAAATACAGGCCATTTCGTTGGATGTGATAGATTTGGGACGGATGCTGTGTGGTTTGGGAGGAACTTTAGTGTTTAGTGTTTACCTGCATTTTGACGGACGACCAGGATCAGGATCAGGTGGCTCACCCCAAAGTTCCTTCAGCAAAGTTATGCGAATTCAGCGCTACCTTAAACACTCAACGTCAGGTCATGCTTACCATATAGAAGCACTTTGTAGTTCTACAATTACTGACTGTAGTCCATCTGTTTCACCCTGTTCTTCAATGGTCAGGACCCCCACAGGACCACCACAGAGCAGGTATTATTTAGGTGGTGGATGATTCTCAGCACTGCAGTGACACTGACATGGTGGTGGTGGTGTGTTAGTGTGTGTTGTGCTGGTATGAGTGGATCAGACACAGCAGCGCTGCTGGAGTTTTTAAACACCTCACTGTCCCTGCTGGACTGAGAATCGTCCACCAACCAAAAACATCCAGCCAACAGCGCCCCGTGGGCGGCGTCCTGTGACCACTGATGAAGGTCTAGAAGATGACCGACTCAAACAGCAGCAATAGATGAGCGATCGTCTCTGACTTTACATCTACAAGGTGGACCGACTAGGTAGGAGTGTCTAATAGAGTGGACAGTGAGTGGACACGGTGTTTCAAAACTCCAGCAGCGCTGCTGTGTCTGATCCACTCATACCAGCACAACACACACTAACACACCACCACCATGTCAGTGTCACTGCAGTGCTGAGAATCATCCACCACCTAAATAATACCTGCTCTGTGGTGGTCCTGTGGGGGTCCTGACCATTGAAGAACAGGGTGAAAGGGGGTAACAAAGCATGTAGAGAAACAGATGGACTACAGTCAGTAATTGTAGAACTGCAAAGTGCTTCTATATGGTAAGTGGTTTTAATGTTATGGCTGATCGGTGTATATTTCAGTCTAATGTAAAATAATGAGGTTGTTTTTGACACTTATACACTGAAAATGCCTAGTGGTTAAGGTACTGGACTAGTAAGTAGAAGGTCGCTGGTTCGAACCCCATCACTGCCAGGTTGCCACTGTTGGGCCCTTGAGCAAGGCCCTTAACCCTCAATTGCTTGGACTGTATACTGTCACAGTATACTATAAGTCGCTTTGGATAAAAGCTTCCGCTAAATGCTGAAAAATGAAAATGTAAATGAGTTTAGGGTACGAGTGTAAATAAAAAGCTTCAATCTGGCAGTAGAATTCTTTCCACTAGACTTTAATGCACGACTGTCGGGACTCGCTGAACCACAGGAGCATTTTTGAGGTCTGTGGGTGCTGATGTTGGACTGTGAGGTCTGGTTCAGCGTCGGAATGAAGATTTTCCTTTATATGGAACTCGATTCCTCAGGCTCAAGCGGTATTATTATTATTATTATTATTATTAATTATTATTATTCACCCATAAAACCCACGTCAGTGCATATTTTCCAATGAACATGCTTCCAACACGTCTGATGATGTGCCACGATTGGTCGACCTAGTCGATGACGTTGATGCTACAAAACTAAAAGTGGTTTGTTCACTGTGCAGAGCTTCTATATTGTTTCATTACGCTTCTTAATCGTGGAGATCTCGGAATAGCGTATTCCTTAGCGAGTTCAGTCAGACCGCCGCGCACTTTGCTGTGTTGAGCTCAAAGCGCAAAAAGCTTCTCGTGTGAATGCGCCGGAGCACTCACCACTGTGTTTACATGGCTAAGAATGTGAAGTAAGTGTTGAGTGAATGTGCAGGTTAGAATCTGGGCTCATTCTGTCTTTACTAGGGATGTAACGATACGATACACTCTACCCACCATGCGATATGATTCACGATACTGGATTCATGATACGATTTCCCCCCGATCTTTATTAAACAAAATGAAATTGACGACAAATTATGACGAAGTTTCCTTTTGTTATTACTGTATTTGTGCTTATCTTTTATTTATCTAAATAATGCGTGTCCTTTTATTTCTGAGGTAGGTACAAACTATGTCAAATAATGCTTACTGTGTAAAAAGAACAACTTTATATTTGTATAAATGAATAATACAAATAAAGAAAGTATCCTCACATAAATACATTTGGCTGAAAAATTCCGAACCTGGCAACCCTGTAGTGATGTCAACCGGGCGAGGTGAATAGCGCCAGCGCCCTCTGCTGTTCACAGTGAATATCGTTTTATTATACCTGAATAACCGATTCGAATCGTGGCACATGTGCACCAATGTTTATCTGTCTTGTGGTGCATCGTTACATCCCTAGTCGTTACTCTATGTTGGACTTAATGAGACGTGGCTACGTCTAAGTTTAAGCACTTTGCTTTGTGTACGGAACGCCATAAACACGTGCTGCACTCTGTTTAATATGGAGCTCTGGAGAATGTGATAATATGGACATAAACCCTGTTTACATTTAGTTCTGTGTTATATTATTATGCCGTACAGTTTGTTGTTAAAATAAAAGAAGCGCAAATGAGATTCTGAACTAAATATCGACTAATCGATAAAATAGTCTATAGATTCATCGATAGAAAAGTAGTCGTTAGTGGCAGCTCTTCTTTACACCCTTTTAATTGATGCTCGGCATTGCGCAGGGTCTTCTTGTGCTCGTGTGACGCTGTTTAGTTAATAAAACGTAATCTGTGAAGCTCTTGACGAGCACTTCATGTACAGATGTACAGATGTTCCTTCCTGAGGCCGTTTCCAACCCCTTATTCGTCGCTGTGGTTCCATTTCACGCACCCGTGTGGCTCCTCTGAACAGGATGTAAAACATTTATGAGTTTATTGTTGGAAAACGAGGGGAATCCCATAACGGGCAGAAAAGTGAGTCACGCTGTTGAGTCTGCACGACTGTGTGCTTACATTTAGGAACGGGTGTGTCCGAACGAGCCAGATCCTGAAATAAGCGGTGTAATCCGTGTACATTTAGTCTGCAGCTCTGAGTATAAACACTCGGCTCTCAGGGGTTTATTTTACAGCCGCTTTGAAGCACTTTTAAAAAAGCTTCACCAAAGAGAATTTTGGAGGCTCTTCAAACCCTGAACGTTTTGTCCAGTAAATACAGTATTGTTGCTAAGTGCTGGTGTGTTGATGAATCCGTGTAAGATTGTGTTTTTCTTCTCTTGCAGCTGCTAACGGGAACGCCGTGATGGTTCAGCTTTTGTGTGAGCACAAATCCCCCATCAATCTGAGAGATACAGTGAGTACCGGATTCATCAGAGTTCCGTCCTTTATACTTGATGTGTTTTCTTCTTCCCCCTGTGAGTTTTCATGACAGTAAAAATGAACTGGACAGTAAAGTTGTTCCTCTGCATTCTCCTCACTTTATAACTGCACCTCAAAACCCCAAATCAGAAAAAGTTGGAACAGTATGGTAAATAATAATAATAATAATATAAACACAGAGTTTCTTACATTGACTGACTTTTATTTGATGTCAGACAGGATGAACCTGAGATATTTCATCTTTTATCTGCCCAGCTTCATTTCTTTTATTAATTAACATCCATTCCTGCATTTCAGGCCTGCAACACATTCCAAAATAAACTAAATATTGATGTGATGTTAAACAGGTGATTGTAATCATGGTTTGGTACAAAAGCAGCATCCAGGAAAGGCTGAGAGTCTCTGATGAGTAAAGATGATCAGAGGATCCAGTTTGTCCACAAATGTGTGAGAAAATGATTGAAATGTTTAAAAACAATGAACCTCAAAGAAAGATTGGAAGGGATTTGCATGTTCTCCCTCTACAGTGCAGAATATCATTAAACCATTCAAAGAATCAGGAGGAATTTCAGTGTGTAAAGGTCGAGGGTGCGAGCTTAATCTGAACGCTCGTGATCTTCCATCCCTCAGACGGCGCCGCATCAAGAACCTCCACTCAACACTAGCTGATAGAACCACATGGGTGAGGGATTAGTTTATCAAACCTTTATCAGCTCTACAATACAGAGTTACTGCACAAATCATATTTAAAACTTTACTGTGCAAAAAAGAAGCCTTATGTTAACCATGTCCAGAAGCAGCGTCGACTTCTCTGGGCTCGAAGGCATCTAGGATGGACCATTACACAGTGGAAACGTGTATTGTGGTCAGATGAATCAGCATTCCAGGTCTTTTTTTGGAGAAAATGGACGCCGTGTGCTCTGGACCAAAGACGAAAAGGATCCAGACTGTTATCAGTAACAAGTCCTAAAGCCACCTGGGTGTCATGGTATGGGGTGTGTCAGTACCAGGGTCTGTCATGGTATGGGGGCGTGTCAGTACCAGGGTCTGTCATGGTATGGGGGTGTGTCAGTACCAGGGTGTGTCATGGTATGGGGGTGTGTTAGTACCAGGGTCTGTCATGGTATGGGGGTGTGTCAGTACCAGGGTGTGTCATGGTATGGGGGTGTGTCAGTACCAGGGTCTGTCATGGTATGGGGGTGTGTCAGTACCAGGGTGTATCATGGTATGGGGGTGTGTCAGTACCAGGGTGTATCATGGTATGGGGGTGTGTAAGTACCAGGGTCTGTCATGGTATGGGGGTGTGTCAGTACCAGGGTCTGTCATGGTATGGGTGTGTGTCAGTACCAGGGTCTGTCATGGTATGGGGCGTGTCAGTACCAGGGTGTGTCATGGTATGGGGGTGTGTTAGTACCAGGGTCTGTCATGGTATGGGGGGTGTCAGTACCAGGGTGTATCATGGTATGGGGGTGTGTCAGTACCAGGGTCTGTCATGGTATGGGGGCGTGTCAGTACCAGGGTGTGTCATGGTATGGGGGTGTGTTAGTACCAGGGTCTGTCATGGTATGGGGGTGTGTCAGTACCAGGGTCTGTCATGGTATGGGGGTGTGTCAGTACCAGGGTCTGTCATGGTATGGGGGTGTGTCAGTACCAGGGTCTGTCATGGTATGGGGGTGTGTTAGTACCAGGGTCTGTCATGGTATGGGGCGTGTCAGTACCAGGGTGTGTCATGGTATGGGGGTGTGTTAGTACCAGGGTCTGTCATGGTGGGTGTGTCAGTACCAGGGTGTATCATGGTATGGGGGTGTGTCAGTATCAGGGTCTGTCATAGTATGGGGGTGTGTCAGTACCAGGGTCTGTCATGGTGGGCGTGTCAGTACCAGGGTGTATCATGGTATGGGGGGTGTCAGTACCAGGGTGTATCATGGTATGGGGGTGTGTCAGTACCAGGGTCTGTCATGGTGTGGGGTGTGTCAGTACCAGGGTGTACCAGGGTGTGTCATGGTATGGGGGTGTGTCAGTACCAGGGTCTGTCATGGTATGGGGGTGTGTCAGTACCAGGGTCTGTCATGGTATGGGAGTGTGTCAGTACCGAGATGAAATAAAAGCTGAAACACTAAATCACTCGGTCTCCTCGGTGCCAAAACCTCTTTTAAGTGGTGAAAAGGAACGGCGACAGTACAAAGTGGTAAATGCTTTACCGTCCCAACTTTTTTTGGAATGTGTTGCAGGTCTGAAATGCAGGAATGAATGTTTATTAATAAATGAAATGAAGTTGAGCATATGAGATGAAATATCTCAGGTTCATCCTGTCTGACATCAAATAAATGTCAAAGTCAATGTAAAGAACTCTGTGTTTTTATTATTAGCATTTTCCATGCTGTCTTAACTTTTTCTGATTTGGGGTTGTAATAATAATAATAATAAGTTAGATGTATGTAGTGCCTGTAGTGTTTACAGGAAAGATGGTGGTAAAGAGTTCCATAGTTTAGGGCCCAGGACACTGAATGATCTGCCCGCTGTTGAGACCGGTCTGACGATAAGGTCACAAATACTGTAAAACTTGTGTGTGTGTGCTGATGTATTCTGACAGAAACTATATTACGCCCCTGTACCACGTTTTTACACTCCTCCCCAGGGTTTCCCCTCACCCCGTATCTTGTGTTCTCATTGGCTGTAGTTCCAACCTGCTCGCAACGCCTTTCACACTACAGGATTCTGACTCGTCGACTGGTCCAGGTATTTAGCACGCTGGAGTCTGCAAGCGCTCGGATCGAGTCGTCGAACAGTACAGCGAACGCCGAGCTGCCTCCGAGCTGCCACATCTAGCGGTGACCAGCCGGCGAGCGAAAATCGGAGCACTAATCGTGTAGTGTGAACCAGGCATGACAGAATTCTGGCAGGGATGGATCTGTTAGGAATGCCAATCAAAAGACGGGACGTGATCAAAGCATGTACCGGAGTTCCAGTATCTCGTCTGCTGAGCCTCGGTCTGAGTCTAGCAATGTTACAAAGCCACCACTGACTGACTGGGACTGGTTCCAGTCAGCACTGCTCCACTGGCTTTTCTCTGGCTCATTTCAGTCTTGAATTGTAGACTCGAGGTTCAGACCGTTTGCTTTGTCTCTTTTTCTCTGATTTGCTTTGGGATTCGTGTTAAGCTCCGTCCCGTCTGGTTTTCTGCTCAGCACTATAATTATCTGATCTCGGCTCCCCTCCCTGTTAATCTGCTCTCATATATTCCACTGCACACCAGTGTCATCATAAACACAGTATAAAGTCCATATGAGCTTAACCCTGTAATGGTCTGAGTTTACTGTGAGTCTAAATACATCGATCAGCCATAACATTAAAACCACCTCCTGGTTTCTACACTCACTGTCCATTTTATCAGCTCCACTTACCATATAGAAGCACTTTGTAGTTCTACAATTACTGACTGTAGTCCATCTGTTTCTCTGCTGTTCTTCAATGGTCAGAACCCCCACAGGACCCCCACAGAGCAGGTATTATTTAGGTGGTGCTGCACTCAGCACTGCAGTGACACTGACATGGTGCTGGTGTGTTAGTGTGTGTTGTGCTGGTATGAGTGGATCAGACACAGCAGCGCTGCTGGAGTTTTTAAACACCTCACTGTCACTGCCGGACTGAGAATAGTCCACCAACCAAAAACATCCAGCCAACAGCGCCCCGTGGGCAGCGTCCTGTGACCACTGATGAAGGTCTAGAAGATGAGCGACTCAAACAGCAGCAATAGATGAGCGATCGTCTCTGACTTTACATCTACAAGGTGGACCGACTAGGTAGGAGTGTCTAACAGAGTGGACAGTGAGTGGACACGGTATTTAAAAACTCCAGCAGCGCTGCTGTGTCTGATCCACTCATACCAGCACAACACACACTAAGTCACTGCAGTGCTGAGAATGATCCACCACCTAAATAATACCTGCTCTGTGGGGGTCCTGACCATTGACAATGAGGTGGTTTTAATGTTATGGCTGATCAGTGTAAGTTGGATCTTGTTTGGTTGACTGGTTTTAAGAAACAGCTTTGCTAAACATCATGTTTGTGATCATCTCTGTTTGGTAGAGGTTGATTAAAAATACCGTGAGCACTAGTAACAGAATATTCATCATTTGTTGTTGATTTTGTCCCAAGAAAGTAAGAAACACACAGAAATAAATCTGTAAACATGATTTTCTTGGTGAGACCAAAACAATTACCGTCGCTTTTGGGTTTTGACCGTATAATGAGTTTAATCGTCCAGTGTTCGTCCCGATTTGAAGTGTAATGAAGCGGCTTTGTGTCTTTCACTCGGCCCGTGTCCCGGTTTCTCACGCATGAGCTGCTACACAGAATGTGACGTGCGGTGGATCTGATGGAATTTGGAACATCACCCCCCTGCTTTCACTCACAAATGATTCCTCAGTACTGGAGGCTTCCAGCAGCGCTTTCATTTTATAATCATTCATGTTTCTATATTCACTGTGATGAGTGATGAATTGTGATTCTGTAGCTTGGAGATACAAAGTTAAACTTTTTTTAATAATAAAAATAGGGCCGCTCAGGTGGCGCAGTGGTAAAACACGCTAGCACACCAGAGCTGGGATTTCGAATACATCGTACTGCCATCCTGCAGAGCATTTACAGTGACTTTTATTTGATGTCAGACAGGATGAACCTGAGATACTTGTGTGTGTGTTTGTGTGCTCGTGTGCTTGTGTTGTGTGTGTGTTTGTGTGCTTGTGGTTGTGTGTGTGCTTGTGTGTGTTTGTGTGTGCGTGCTTGTGTGCTTGTGTGTGTATTTGTGTGCTTATTATGTGTGTGTGCTTGTGTGTGTGTATTTGTGTGCTCGTGTTTGTGTGCTTGTGTGTGTGTTTGTGTGCTCGTGTTTGTGTGCTTGTGTGTGTATTTGTGTGCTTGTGTGTGTGTGTGTGCTTATTATGTGTGTGTGCTTATGTTTGTGTGTATTTGTGTGCTTATTATGTGTGTGTGCTTGTGTTTGTGTGTATTTGTGTGCTTATTATGTGTGTGTGCTTGTGTGCTTATTATATGTGTTTGTGTGCTTGTGTGTGTTTGTGTGTGTGCATTTGTGAGCTTGTGTGTGTGTGTGTGTGCTTATGTGTGTGTGTATTTGTGTGCTTGTGTGTGTGTGTGCTTATTATGTGTGTGTGCTTATGTTTGTGTATTTGTGTGCTTATTATGTGTGTGTGCTTATGTTTGTGTGTATTTGTGTGCTTATTATGTGTGTGTGCTTGTGTGCTTATTATATGTGTGTGTATTTGTGTGCTCGTGTGTGTGTGTTTGTGTGCTCGTGTGTGTGCATTTGTGAGCTTGTGTGTGTGTGCTTGTTATGTGTGTGTGCTTATGTGTGTGTGTGTTTGTGTGCTTATTATGTGTGTGTGCGTGTGTGCTTGTGTGTATTTGTGTGCTTGTGTGTATTTGTGTGCTCGTGTGTGTGTGTTTGTGTGCTCGTGTGTGTGCATTTGTGAGCTTGTGTGTGTGTGCTTGTTATGTGTGTGTGCTTATGTGTGTGTGTGTTTGTGTGCTTATTATGTGTGTGTGCTTGTGTTTGTGTGTATTTGTGTGCTTGTGTGTGTGTGCATGCATGTGTGTTTGTGTGTGCATGCATGTGTGTTTGTGTGCTTATTATGTGTGTGTGCGTGTGTGTATTTGTGTGCGTGTGTGTTTGTGTGCGTGTGTGTATTTGTGTGCGTGTGTGTTTGTGTGCTTGTGTGTGTGCATGCATGTGTGTTTGTGTGCTTATTATGTGTGTGTGTGCGCATGTGTGTGTTTTTGTATTTATATAGGTGTGTACGTGTGTGTATTTGTGTGCTTGTGTGTGTACACTGCCAGGTTGCCACTTTTGGGCCCCTGAGCAAGGCCCTTAATACCGTTTATCCAATCACAGTTGTGAATAAGAAATGTGTGTGTGTGTGTGTGTGATTTTTTAGCTTCTGTATCTTGTCCTGCTCTGTTAACCTCTTTATAAACAAGCTTCCCTTTCATTTCCTCTTGCTCTAAACTCTGCGCCGTAGTCGTAGCTCGTACCTGCTCTCCCGACTCCTGATCAGCGTCCGTCTCCGCTGGACGTCCCGAAAGTTCTGAGCGCACCGCAGTAATGGAACATAATCATGCTTTGATGCCTTCAGTACGAGGATAAGACTCCTTCAGACAGATCCCAGCGCTGCAGAAGCTCAGAGATCAAACGTGGGTTCAGGAACCCTGCAGCTTTTACTTCACTTCGTTTTTCTTTACTGCTGCTCAACTTCTCGTTCAAATCTTCATCACCGACCGAATTGGCCAAAATTCCTTAAACGCGGCGTCTAAATTCAGAGCGTGACGTGTATCTGGAACACATCGGCCTTATTTTGGCAGAAGACGGGATGCCAGGTCGCTAATCTTGAACAAACACGGCAGGAATGTTGTAAGAGGGAAAGAAGTTCCTGTTCCTGACAGCTGGAGACACGAGGAACATGGGAAAGTCGAGGAGAAACGATCTCAGTCTGAGCTCAACCTGTGACCCAACGCTTCATTCAGAGCAGCTTTTATTTTAAATACAGTTTTATCAGCTCCACTTACCATATAGAAGCACTTTGTAGTTCTACAATTACTGACTGTAGACCATCTGTTTCTCTGCCTTTTTTGTTACCCCTTTTCATGCTGTTCTTCAATGGTCAGGACCACCACGGAGCAGGTATTATTTAGGTGGTGGATGATTCTCAGCACTGCAGTGACACTGACATGGTGGTGGTGTGTTAGTGTGTGTTGTGCTGGTATGAGTGGATCAGACACAGTTTTTAAATACTGGAGTTTTTAAATACCGTGTCCACTCACTGTCCACTCTATTAGACACGCCTACCTAGTCGGTCCACCTTGTAGATGTAAAGTCAGAGACGATCGCTCATCTATTGCTGCTGTTTGAGTCGCTCATCTTCTAGACCTTCATCAGTGGTCACAGGACGCTGCCCACGGGGCGCTGTTGGCTGGATGTTTTTGGTTGGTGGACGATTCTCAGTCCAGCAGTGACAGTGAGGTGTTTCACCACTGGGAATAGTGGTAGTGGGCTAGCATGATTTACCTCATTATTGACAGACAAATTCCAAATGGTTTCAAATACTAACGGCAGCTGATTGTACACCCCAGTGTTGGATCGTAGTGGGTGACGTGATGTGGTCTGATGACGTCTTGCTTTAAATTCCATTCAACCAAAAATAATGAGATGTTTGTTGCCTTTTAAAGGCCGCCTGGTAAAAATTGACGTTTGAGAAAAGTGACAGGACAAAGTGAAGGGTACTTATTGTGAGGTGGTCACTGTTCTCTCACTATGCCTGGATTTTATTAGCTGACATCTAGAGGTGGTACTGGACATGTAATGAGCAGACTGGCCCTTGAGCAAGGCCCCTCATCCTTAACTGCTTGCACTGTAATAAGCTTTGGGTAAAGACGTCTGCTAAGTGGCAAGGTTACCCGATGTAATAACTGGGAGTGTTTGAGGAAGGAAAGGCAGAATGGGGCGTAACCACCTTGAATCTGCATCAGTGTGGAATAAGCGTCAGATCCAGGGTTACAGCTCCACATGTATCTGTGTTTATCTGGATTCTCCTCCCTGTTTCACTTTTAAACTTGTGTTACAGCTCCAGCTTCTGAGAAACGGTGAGAATCAGAATCAGCTTCTCCCATAGCGCTTTTCCACCAAAAGAACTCTGGTTCTGGTTCTTGAACCGGTTCTGTTCAGGTTTATTAGAACCTTGGTGTTCTGTAGAGAACCGACGCTCGTTTCCACCAGTTTTTGGGAACCAAGTCTGCGTCATCAACGGTGGGCGTTACTTAATGAAAGTTAAGAGTAGTAACATGACGGCGGAGTGTGTAGATTATGTGCGAGCATTTGTGCTGCTGTTACAGATGTTTGTTGTTATGTGAAACGCATGGATCAGCTGTTGGTGATAAGAAGACGTGACGTGTTTGTCTCAGTTGTTGTTTTCTTTAGTTCACTGACGTGAGAAGCGTTTTGTGCTTCGTTTTCACCGCGACTCTCGGCACAAATAACCGATTTGCTCACTAAAGTTCCACGACACGAACAAACATCTGTGTGAAATAACCATCAAACCCATCAAACCCAGTCTAACAGCTCCACACGTATCTGTGTTTAGCTGGATTTACTTCACATGTGGTGTTTATGCAGCTCGGGGTTCTGAATCTTCCCGGGAGAGTCAAAAAGCTTCACGTAAAAAATAAAGCGTAACGTGGCTGAATGTACTAAAAGTACGACATAGAAACACTGCATCTCTCACCGTTATTACTGGTTATACGAGCTCTGTACAGGTTATAAGAGCTCTGTACTGGTTATAAGAGCTCCGTACAGGTTATAAGAGCTCTGTACTGGTTATAAGAGCTCTGTACTGGTTATAAGCGCTCCGTACTGGTTATAAGCGCTCTGTACTGTTTATAAGAGCTCTGTATGTTAAGCGGTGTTCGTTGTGTCCGGGTCACTTTTACCGCGTCATATCACACAGTTCATCTCTTTTGAGGTGCTTTGAAAATATCAGCGGCAAACTGGATCAAAATTTAATCAGGTGAACTTTAAAAGATAAAAATCCAGCATTAAGCTCCATAAGAAACAGCAGCACAGCGGTTTAGCAAAGCACCCGAACCTCGACACTCTGACACGCCCACCGATTACGTCACGGTTCGCTCTGAAAAACCCAGTATTCTGTGGTGCCAGATCGGCCCGCTAGTTCGCTGTCTGGAACCTCTTTTTTTCTGTGGAAACACGCGGAACCGGTTCAAAATCAAGTTCGCGAACAAGAACTGTTCTGCGTCGGTGGAAAAGGGGTACTAGAGTCTAAAACGCTTCTGGTTGAAAATAAAGCTTAACGTGGTTTAATGTAGTAAAAGGAGACAGGAGCACTAAACTTCTCTTCATTATTACTGCTCATAAGTTCCTCCACTAATCACATTCCTCACTCGCTGTTTTACTACAATAAGTCACGCTAAGTTTTGTTCGTACGGTTTTGTTCGTGTGTTACATCGAACAGTTCGTCTCATTGGAGGAGCTTTGAAACGCTCTGCTTCTGATGTGACTGCGCCCTTAAGACTTTCTGGGAGTTAAACTTCTCCAAATTTGGGCGCTAGAAGAACACATACAAATATTCTGCTGTTCCATCATGAAGTTAAAAAAAATCCAGCGCTGTACTGATCCAGCAGCTTTGATCCGCCACTGCGCTACACTTCAAGCCAAGTGCTAACGTTACACCAGCACTAAATATCAGCTTGAAGGTCCCAGTAGTTTCCAGTGCTGCTGCCAGAACCGTTTGCTTTATTTAGCTCTCTCGTTGCCTATTCCGCTCGCTCGGCCTGCCAGTTCTGAAATGATTATTTTAAGCTATAATTACCGGTCATTAGGTTGATGGTAGCTTTTAGCGGCTAATAGCGTGCATTACATCACGGAGGTTGGTGCCAGCGAGGCTTTAAATGGACGTGGCGGTGATGTAGAACGTTTAGAACTAGGTCAGCGTTCAGAATGTTGAGTTTATAAGTAGAGTTTACAGGTCGCGGTTCATTACAAGCAGGAATTAATTATCAGCGCTGAAGTTTGTGAGGTGTCTCAAAAGTTTGTGAACACTCTTACTAATCACGTTCGGGTGTTTTAGCTGTACCTGCTACGTAAATATGCTATTTTTTTACCGTCTCTACAGCAACACTGATTTACAGGGAATGTTTGTGGGATGATAAAGTCCCGCCGCAGCGGTCAGACGTAACGTCGGGTCGTGATTAACTCTGAGCATGAGCTGTGAATTCTTCAGCTCTGTGATCATCCATCTGCTCTTCGTCTTCCAGACAAGAGCGTGTAGTCCGGGGAGACCGACACGGAACCGGACTGGCAGCACACTGGAGATATCTCACATCACTGTGACCCCGGTCTCCCTTTCCTGAGACGTCTGGCGGGTCTGGCTCTTCACAGACAGTCATTTTCTGCAGAGCTAGATAAACAAGAAACAACCGGACACATTTTTTAGGTCCAAACAAGAGGACATTGACAGGGTACCGTCACCTTGTCTGCATTTGCTATTCTTTGTCTGTGTTCATCTCGGTCGGGATCCGTTGGAAGTAGAATGCAGGACCTGCAAAGTGTCAAATAAAGGTGTTAGTTTAGCAAAACACAAAACTGCAGCTGAAGGAGACAGTTGGTCAGGTAAAGACCAGGTAAAACAGAAGATGTTACTGCTGCAGAGTCGTGTTTTTAGCTGCTTTACACTCCACATCTTGGACATTTTGTCTAACCGATTGCTAACTGAATTGCCGTAGGATTGCTACTGTACCCGATCGTCTTTATAGTTTAGAAATAAACTGAACACAGTTCAACTCTGGGGAGCAGAAAACTTTACTGGTTTGTTCTTTTGAGGTGCAGCACAGAGATGATCACGTGTGTAGAGAAACACACTTTTACATTGAATCTGTTGTTTTTTATCTGAACTTACAGATTATTTGTTTATTTCTACGCCACATTTCCAATATATGTTTTGTGTTTATTATATTGACTCGTGACTTGACTCGGACTCTAGACTAAAGACTCGTGACTTGACTCGCACTCGTATTTTGTGACTTGTGAACATCTCTGGCCTAGAGCAAATGCATCATGTTTTTTTAGCACAGAAGTACAGCCTACTAATGTGAATTCTAGGAACTTTGAGAAGCCTTGAAGCCGCACACAGAGAAGCTTAAACATATTTCACATGTTTGCCCCCTTCACACCCTGGTGCTAAAACTCTCACCATGATGTTCAGGTTGACCTTAAAAATCCAGACCAGCTCCTGCTGGCACAACAAAGCTGAACTGAAGTGAACAAAGCGCGAGCAGGATTGTGATCAGGTTTATAATTCATCCCAGTCGTCAGAACGTTGGGACGAATTGGGATGTGATTACTGTGTTTATCCGGAGCTTCTCGTCTCGTCTCTCATCTCGTGTGCAGCTACGTTTCGCGTTCACAGGCTGGTTAATTAACACGGCACCCGCCGTCACCCGGAACAAATGGAGGATCATCTTCAATACCGTCTCATTATGATCAGGAGGAAAACGGAGAGCGTGAACCTGTCCGAAAGGTCCGGGATGATGAAATAATCTGCCTCCTCTCATTTATTATTCTGTCAGACTGAAGCGTCATGTTACACCGGGGATTTAATTAGTTGTGTGAAGCTCCAGCAGCTCGATTTCGATTTTCTTATGTAGATGTCCTTACGTGTCCTCATCAGTGGTCGTGTCGATGCAGATCCTTAAAATGATTAAACAAGATGAAGTCTTACAGCAACAAGATACAATATTTAACTTTATAGAATCATGAAGATTTAACCTACTTGCTTTTTTAATCAGTACATCCTGGACATGGACCGGGTGCCAAAGAATTGCGAGACAACATACATCAGGGATCATGGATTTGGAATGTAGAAGAAAACCAGAGTACCCAGAGGAAACCCACCCACACAGACCTGACAAAGAGCATGCTGGACGTTCTATTCCAAAATTGGGCATTAATATGGAGTTGGGAGGGCGGCTCGGTGGGTAGCACTGTCGCCTCACTGGCTTTGATTCCTAGGTGGGGCGGTCCGGGTCCTTTCTGTGTGGAGTTGGCATGTTCTCCCTGTGTCTGTGTGGGTTTCCTCTGGGAGTTTGTGCAAGTGAGGTGAACTGGGGATACAAAATTGTCCATGACTGTGTTTGATATTAAACTTGAAATGATGAATCTTGTGTAAGCAGTAACTACCGTTCCTGTCGTGAATGTAAGCAAAGTGTAAAACATGACGTTACAATACTAATAAATAAATAAATAAATAAATAGTGGGTTCATTTGGTCGCTGCTTGATGTGGCAGCTCAGAGGCAACTCGGCGTTCGCTCGGGGCTCGAAAATCAGCTCTCAATCACTCTATGTGAACTGTTCAACCACTCGATCTGAGCGGCTCAAGAAAAATATCCAGCATGTTAAATATCTGGACCAGTCGTCGGCTCAAAATCCTGTGTGTGAAAGGCGCTGCGATCAGGTTGCGAGTGGCAGCGAGTGCGGCATCGAGCTCCAGCCAATGAGAACGCAGGATACAGAGCGAGGGGAAACCCGGGGGAGGAGTGTAAAAACATTGTACAGGGGCGTATTATAGTTTATATCGGAATACATCAACACACACACAGGCTTTAAAGGCTTATCGTCCATGGCGAACCATAATACCCATGCTGCATTGCAAAAATATTTATTACCCTCCAACTCACTACAGAACAGACGCCCCCCTGCTGGCCGCGTAGCCCAATCCACTCAGATTGATTGATTTATCCAACTTTCCATCCAACAACTTTGATCGTGCGCTTTATTTTGACGTGCATTTTTGGACATGGTATCATTAAACCCCTCGTCACTTCCCGTGTTTGTTTTGGGAGACCAGACAGACTCATCTGAGGTTCCTCCTGATGGTAGATAATGTAAGGTGTGACCCCCTACCGCCGATCAGTCGTGTAGTGTGAAATACACGACTTTTGAGACTCCCGATTACAAGAGATCCAGTCGTGTAGTGTGAACTTGGCATGAGTTTCTTCACATTAGGCTGGTCAGGCTGTCTTTATACACCTGTCTGTGATAAGTATGGCTTATAAGGAGGGTGTCCACATACTTTTGATAGTACAGTGTACCTGCACTGCTGCTGTAATCACTATTCGGTCACTTTAAAGTCCTGCTGCCTTCTGACATGCTGTTTCTTGTATTTTGTCCACCATGTGGCAGCTGTAGCCTAGCAGTTAAGGTACTTGACTAATAATCAGAAGGTTGCTGGTTCAAGCCCTTGAGCAAGGCTCTTAACCCTCAATTGCTCAGTGTATACTAACAGTACAGTAAGTCACTTTGAATAAAGGCGTCTGCTAAATGCTGGAAATGTAAATATAAACTCTCACCTCTAACTGGGCGCTAATCTTCCACCTGTTGTTGTTTAGGACGGAGTCACGCCGTTGTTGCTCTCAGCTAAACATGCTCATCCCGAAGTGTGCGGCATCCTGCTGGACTGGGGCGCCGAGATCAACGCCTGCGACAAGGACGGCCGGTGAGACGCTCGTCCGGCGCACGCTTCAGTACCTTGATTTTACCTTTTGATTTTCCGTAACGTGTTATTGGTTATCAGGACGGCGGTGATGTTGGCCGCCGAGAGCCGCTGTGTGGCCGCTGTGGATTTACTGGTACATAGAGGAGCAGATTTGCGTCTCGTTGACTCGCTGGGTCACAACGTTCTGCACTACGCTAAACTTTCCGGGTGTGCAGAGGTCCAAGGGATCGTCAACAGCGCCCTCCAGTGCCGACCCTCAGAGCCAGGTAACTGTAGGAGTTAAACTGCTTTAATGAGGAACCGAAGCGGGGAATCACTTCTGTAACATTCTCGGCAGTCATTTGAGCGATATGTTTGTTTAATAATCTGAAATCAGGACAAATATGCTGCAACAAGAGACGCTATTTTCCTTTTATTTGCTCCGTCTGGTTGCATTTAACATGCTAGCCCATCACCACCAGACTTCAGTCTCATGTTTTGGTGGCACCAACAGCCAATGGACTGTTTGGACGGTCATGGACAGAGGAGTGTATACACCGATCAGCCATAACATTAAAACCACCTCCTTGTTTCTACACTCACTGTCCATTTTATCAGCTCCACTTACCATATAGAAGCACTTTGTAGTTCTACAATTACTGACTGTAGTCTATCTGTTTCACCCTGTTCTTCAATGGTCAGGACCCCCGCAGGTATTATTTAGGTGGTGGATGATTCTCAGCACTGCAGTGACATTGACATGGTGGTGGTGTGTTAGTGTGTGTTGTGCTGGTATGAGTGGATCAGACACAGCAGTGCTGCTGGAGTTTTTAAACACCTCACTGTCACTGCTGGACTGAGAATCGTCCACCAACCAAAAATATCCAGCCAACAGTGCCCCATGGGCAGCGTCCTGTGACCACTGATGAAGGTCTAGAAGATGACCGACTCAAACAGCAGCAATAGATGAGCGATCGTCTCTGACTTTACATCTACAAGGTGGACCGACTAGGTAGGAGTGTCTAATAGAGTGGACAGTGAGTGGACACGGTATTTAAAAACTCCAGCAGCGCTGCTGTGTCCGATCCACTCATACCAGCACAACACACACTAACACACCACCACCATGTCAGTGTCACTGCAGTGCTGAGAATGATCCACCACCTAAATAATACCTGCTCTGTGGTGGTCCTGACCATCGAAGAACAGCATGAAAGGGGGCTAACAAAGCATGTAGAGAAACAGATGGACTACAGTCAGTAATTGTAAAACTACAAGGTGCTTCTGTATGGTAAGTGGAGCTGATAAAATGGACAGTGAGTGTAGAAACAAATTTTTTTTTTTCTTTTTTTTTCTGTGTTTTGAATCATTCATCACACATGATCCGGCTCAGTGTTTGTAAGCTTGGCAGAAAGGGAGATGAAGGTTGTTGCTGATGTTCTTCACGTCTCAGAGTACACTCAGGGCTTGCTGGGTGGCATCTGAAGCAGAACAAATACCTTTCTAATAAAGCAACGACCTGTCAGCTGGGTGAGAACGGAGTCTTGAGGTACAAAAGCCCCCCAGCAGCAGCAGTGTGTGTTCGGGTTTGGCTGATGAACTCTGAAGCTGCTGTTGGGATCTGAACTGAATTTGCTTTCTGAAGGAAGAGACGAACCCTCGCTGGGGGGTTTTGCTCTGGTCTTGAGCTTCTCAGTAGCGATTCGAGCCAGACTTACTGCTGCACTTCTTTTCTACTACTCGGAGCAGGAAGAACAGAGTAGGAACGGAGTTAGAACAGAGTAAGAACAGAGCAAGAACAGAGTAGGAACGGAGTAAGAACAGAGTAAGAATAGAGCAAGAACGGAGTAAGAACAGATTAAGAACAAAGTAGGAACGGAGTAAGAACAGAGTAGGAACGGAGTAAGAACAGAGTAGGAACGGAGTAAGAACAGAGTAGGAACGGAGTAAGAACAGAGTAGGAACGGAGTAAGAACAGAGTAGGAACGGAGTAAGAACAGAGCAAGAACAGAGTAGGAATGGAGTAAGAACAGAGTAAGAATAGAGCAAGAACAGAGTAGGAACGGAGCAGGAATGGAGTAAGAAAGGAGCAGGAACGAAGTAAGAACGGAGTAGGAACGGAGTAAGAACAGAGCAGGAACGGAGTTAGAACAGAGTAAGAACAGAGTAAGAATAGAGTAAGAATAAAGTAAGAACGGAGTAGGAACGGAGTAAGAACAGATTAAGAACAAAGTAGGAACGGAGTAAGAACAGAGTAAGAACAAAGTAGGAACGGAGCAAGAAAGGAGCAGGAACGGAGTAAGAACAGAGTAAGAACAGAGTAAGAACAGAGTAAGAACAGAGTAAGAACAGAGCAGGAATAGAGTAAGAACAGAGTAAGAACAAAGTAAGAACAAAGTAAGAACGGAGCAGGAACGGAGTAAGAACAGAGCAGGAATAGAGTAAGAACAGAGGAATTCTAAGTAAGGAACGGAGCAGGAACGGAGTAAGATTGGAGGAGTAACAGAGTAAGAACAGAGTAAGAACAGAGTAAGAACAGAGTAAGAACCAGATTGGAGTCAGACTTACATGCTGCACTTGATTTCTACTCTGAGCTGCTGCAGTTATTACAGAACTCTTATTTATTTTGACTCTTGTACTGTTAGATTTTCTACACATTCTGACCTGATGTTCGAGCTTGTTGGTTTATCTGGTGCCACAGGCTCAACAGCGCCACCGTGTGTTCGGCTGCTCTAACTCAGACCCTGCAGCCAGAAAATCCAACATAATTAAAGATCGAATGATAAAATGCTCAGTAATTAAAAGCAGGTGGAAGATTCACCTGCATGACGGTTCAATTCGTTTCCATTTCATACTTCATTTCATTATTTTCTCTTTCTGTTTCCCCATAAAAGCAGATCAGAATTCACCCAGAACCCCTCAGGTACGCCATCGTTCTCTTACTGATGCTCATGCAGCACAGAAATGCTCCATGTTTTATTTATTTCCTGCTCAATTCACACATGACTTCATGAGTTTAGGGTCTGTCTGAAAACCCAGCGCTCTCTCTACATCATCCTACACTCCTGAGAAGAGGGCGTGTCTAAATCCTTAGATTCCTTAAAATGCTCCTACTGAGGCGCCTTAATTCTGAGTGAAATATGAATCTGACTGAATAATGAGGGAGCGCCCGATGCCTCCTCAGCGCTGAAGATCAATCCCAGCATTCAGTGCTGGGTGGATGAATCAATGCGGACCAACCAACGGAGTTCTTTTCAATTTATGATGTAAATAAATTCTCACTGATGTTTAATCAGTAAGTGTTCATTAATAAAAGGTGTAATTATACGAGTGCCGCTTATTTGTAAATTGGGGCGTCAGGGACGGTTGAAGCGTTTTCGGGACACAGAGGGAGACGTTAGCTGGCGTGCTAGCCGGCGTAATCTCTGTCTGCTGATCACTGAGGCAGCTGATCAAATAGGTAGTAGGGGAGCAGGGCGGGTCACTAGGTTTTCAGACAGACCCTTGGTGTTTATAAAATATGGTACAGTAACACCACATGGCCAACAGTATGTTTAACATCTCTATTTCAGTTACACCCGTTTCTAAAAGGTGCCCACGGTTCAGGAATGCACTCCTACGCTCTCCACAGACATTCACGGTACAACATGAGCGATACTGAGGAGTCATGAGCGATGTACGTAAGAGTAGGAACTGTCCATTAAGCGCCTTTTTAATCTGGTTTCCATGGTCAAGTTACCAGACCCAAGTTTTAGATCACCAAGCTCAGTGATAGATGTCGTCTGGAGTGGTATAAAGCACACCACCAGTGGATCCTTGAGCAGTGGAAGCACATTTTCTGAAATCGTGAATCTGCCCCAGGATCTGTGAAGTTTCATGCGAAGATGGTTTGGGCCCCCCAAGCCCAAGATGACCAAGCGCAATGCCGAGCACTGACTGGAGTGGCATTAGGTGCACGACCATTGCACCTAAACAATCAACCAAACCCAGATTCGTCCAAGTTGTAAAGAATTGTTTGTAAAATTAATGGTTTGTAGCCATCTGGATGGTTTGACCTGTGCTGCACCATTTGGGGAAAAATAGTTTGGGGAATGCCTGTTCTTTTTAGAATAGAATAGAATAGAATAGAATAGAGCGCCTTTATTTGTCATATATACATATACACGTATACAGTACAACATCATTCTTTTTCTGCGTATCCCAGCCAGAGAGGGTTAAGGGCCTTGCTCAAGGGCCCAACAGTGGCTGCATGGCAGAGCTGGGATTCAAACTCTCAACATTTAAATTGATAGTCCAAAGCGCTACCCACTAAGCTCCCACTGTCTTGTTTTAACATCCACAACGCGAGCTCCACAAAATGGTTTGTTGTGGAGGAACTCCATGACGTTGTACACATCCCACACCTTTGGGATGAATTGGAACCCCATTTGTGAGTTTGCTCATCAGCGGTACCTGCCATATAAATGCAATGGTGGCTAAATGGACACCTTTCCATAGTTAAATTAATTAAACTGGTAAAACACCAAGACGACAGATTCGGATGTGATATTTGGCGTCCACATACATTTGGCCATGTGGTGTGTCCTGTGTATTAATACCTGATAACGCTAGTTAGCATAGTTAGTATTACAGCGCCGGTGTTTCTTCACTAACCGTGATTTTGTTGCTCTCTGTCTCGCTCACGCGTTAGCATGATCACAGGGCTAAGCTAAACGAGGACAGAAACTCCAGCTCTAAAAAGCGAAAAGCGCCCCCACCGCCTATCAGCCCACTGCAGGTAATCACGCACCACCCTGACCCTGTCCACCTGTCACTGTCTGTGTCCGGTACTAACTCCCCACATGCATGTTCACGATCCCACTGAACACAAACGTCCGTATTCTTCTACACCGTCTGGGATGTTTTATTAAACCCACAGCGATCCTGACCAGGATAAAACATAATAATCACATTTTATTAAAGTGTGTGTACATTTGGATTTTAAAGAAGTCATCGCCTAATGTCAGTTTTATATTTTATTCACTAATGAGTCACGATGGCTGATTGATTTTGTTAATTATTATTATTTTTTGGTTTCTTCAGTCACCACTCTCACCACCTTATCTGACCCCGAGTGAAACTCCAGTGTCCAGTAAAAGTGGTTCGTCCAAGAGGTTCAGTTACAAGGTAAAGTTGAGTGCAGGTAATAAAGTCATGATGATCAATTTCATGCTACACTGAGTAAAAACATCGAGGCACTGAAGTGTCATTCCGCTTCTTTATTTTTATTTTTATAGCTGCACCATTTTTCGCTCATGTATTTATTATTTGCACATTTTTTAAAATGGTTATGAAGCATCCCACTTATTAGGATGGGTAATGTGCAATCTCAAATCCTAATGGAATAAGAAAGAGGAGGACTGTCCAAAATATAAACATCCAACCTTGTCACCACCCAGCCAATAAGAACACACACACAGAAGTTCTCAAGTCAAAAGTATTTATATAACGTTTTTTACAATAAACATTGTCTCAAAGCAACTGTACAGAATCCAGGACCGACAGACCAAAAACCCCTGCTGAGCAAACCGAGGGTGACGGTGGCAAGAAAACGTCCTTAAAATTACAGGAAGGAACCTTAAGAGTAACCAGCAGGGACCTCCGTCCTCCTCGAGTTCCATTTACACAATTCATACACAAAATTAATTGAAACTAAAGTTATAATTAGCGAAAATAATAAACAAGCTATTGAAATTCTGTCCAATACAGTGTGTGATGTTCCTGTTTTGGGACTCTTTGGGATTCAGCAAGTGTTTAATTCTTTTGCCTAATAACAGTCAGTCATTAGTTATCAGTCAACCGACAACCTCAGCGAGCAGTAATGTGCGACGGCGTATTAGGGCCACTTTAAAGAAAAATATAGTTTTGATTTTGAGATTATAGTGAACATATTATGGCTATAGCGCCTCCTGGTGTTAAAATGAGGGATGTTCATGATTTGGTAAAGTTATACTTTCGTATCGGTTTCACAAATAAAGAAATCATCAATCTCCTGCACATCAGCACCAGTTATTAGCACTTGGATGCTGAAACGGCTTTGCAGTAAACTGTGTTTATTTAGAAGAACTTGTGCCATCGGTGCGCTCGCCGTCTGCGTCGTCGCCAGTACTTCAACCGAGGCCCCAACGCCTTATAGCATACGGACTCCTTCGATAAACTAAAGCCGTACGGCATCTCTATAAATGGTTGCATTGACAGGTTTAGTCGTCATGTCATGAGGATGGAAGCGCACAATACAAACAACCACCCAAAATAATCACGGGTTACTGGATAACCACAGTAATGCGCAGTGGAGGCCAATCCAGGTACTGAGACCCATGTTTCTCTGAACTGACGAGCCTACGACGGCTGCACAACCTTTGGCCAAAATATTTCCACTTTATTCTCAAAATCAAAACTATATTTTTCACAGTGGCCCTAATCTGCTGTCGTAGTAATGTAGAACAAAACCATAAACATTTATCACCACCAGAGAACTGCCGCATTCTAAACAGTCTGTCACTAGCAGTTCATTACAGCTAAATATGCTAAACAAGATACAAACGGTATCTTTTAGCTACTCGTTATTATAATAAGAGTTCGACCTTTACACCGGTGCATCAGGTACAACACCTGAATAATGTATGTGTGAGGGTGTAAGAATATAGTTTATATTGTTATAATAATGTATAATATTTCAGAGACACATCACTGATGGGTAAGACATGCTGAGCATAAGCACCGTGAGGGTGTCAAATTTACGCTTAAGTCCAATTTTATCATGGTAGGAAATGGCTGGACTGGCATCGTAATGAGTACGTTATTATACTGTGAACAGTGGTAGCTTAGTAGGTAGAGCTATTGTTTACAAACTGGAGGGTTGAGGACTTGAATGCCAGCTCTACCATGCAGCCACTCTTGGGTACTTGAGTAAGTCCCTTAACCCAGCGGTCCCCAAAATTTTTTTGCTCCACGGACTGGTTTCTTATAAGATATAATTTCAAGGACCGTGGGGGGCCGGGAGGATTTAAAACAGAAAAACTATAAAATGGAAAATCAGGGTGAATCCTGTGCTTTTTTCGATGCAATGAGATGCTGCTCCCACCACAATAACACCCGAAGAGTGTTGGAAATGTAATTGCTCTTGTAGCGATCTCTAATTATTTATTCTTTCTGTGCGGCCCGGTAATAAATGACCCACGGGCCGGTACCGGTCAGCCGCCCGGTGGTTGGTGACCACTAACCCTCTTAGCTCCAGGGGCATTGTACAATGGCTGACCCTGCACTCTGACCCCAGCTTTCAAAGAAGACTTTCATTATACTGCACACATGTTAATGTTTATTTTACAAATAAAGGTGTTCCATTTTCCCTAGATTATTATTATTATTATCAACTGTATCTTCTCCATGTTAAAGTGGCCACGTCAGCTTCAAAATCGTGGACATTCCTTCATTTCTAAATACTCCAATATAAAAAAATTAAAAAAAAAATATTTTAATATTAAAGCCTAAATTATCTTGTTTGATACCACCTTAAGTGCACCAGGCCTTTCTAAGCATACGTTATCATAATCGTTGTGCTTTAGCTCAGTTATGGTGTGTCGTTCCTCCAGGAGGACGAGCTGAGGAGCGTGGGGCTGAAAGTAGAGATCGAGAAGCTGCAGGAAGAGAAGAACATGCTGCTGGAGACCATTGAGGATCTGAAGCAGATTGTGGAGCAGACTGAGCCCAAGGCGAGTACAGCGTAACCCTTTAATATTCTATTATGTGGCTACGCTTTGATCCTCAGCTCTTCTGGAACCCATTTTTGCAGCTGCAGCTGCCAGCCGAGCCTGGTAATGGACCTCGCTTAGGGGAACGTGATGAAACCATCTCACTTATCCTCCATCCATTCTTTTGTGTGTGTGTGTGTGTGTGTGCTGCCAGATACGACCATCTGCCTCGACCACGTTCCTGTCCTGTTCGGTTACCTAACGTTAGCACTTTAGCAGCCTGATAATCACGGCTGGGTTTGATTTCCTCTTAGCTGTTGTGTAAAAGCTCTTTAATGTTGTAACAGCTTTGAGTCGGGGTGCATGATGCCCACTGCATCGTGTTCAAGAAGACCTGCCCGACTGCAGGCAGTTGTAGCTGGACTAGAAATCAAAAGGTGCTGGTTCAAGCCCCACCACTGCCAGGCTGTCACAGTTGGGCCCTTGAGCAAGGCCCTTGACCCTCAATTGCTCAGACAGCACACTGTCACAGTGCTGTAAGTCGTTCTGGATAAAGACGTCTGCTAAACACAGACTTAATAAAGCTCTTCTGACGTAAGCCCTGTTTGGTTTGCTTTATTGACCCAGGCTGAACAGTGTGCCAGTGCAGATTCATCACTGGTCACCACCCTGCAAGCCAAGGTGGCCTCGCTTTCACTGGAGAACCAGCAGCTCGCCCAGCTCATCAAGGTAATAAATAACTGGGCGACACTGTAAAACACCACCTACTGAAACTCTAAACCCTTTAATGGTTGCAGCTGCTCATGGATGATTTTTCAGCTGCTTCAAGTTGACATATAAGTTAGAGAGGCTGTTTTCTTAAAACCACAGAGTCATCTAGCAATACTGAGTTTAACACACATCAACCAAGGAGCAAATACAGCCTGGTTCTGGGAGTGGCGTTGTTTGTACTAATTCTACACTTACTGTCCATTTTATCAGCTCCACTTACCACATAGAAGCACTTTGTAGTTCTACAATTACTGACTGTAGTCCATCTGTTTCTCTACATGCTTTGTTAGCCCCCTTTCACCCTGTTCTTTAATGGTCAGGACCCCCACAGAGCAGGTATTATTTAGGTGGTGGATGATTCTCAGCACTGCAGTGACACTGACATGGTGGTGGTGTGTTAGTGTGTGTTGTGCTGGTATGAGTGGATCAGACACAGCAGCGCTGCTGGAGTTTTTAAACACCTCACTGTCACTGCTGGACTGAGAATAGTCCACCAACCAAAAACATCCAGCCAACAGCACCCCGTGTGCAGCGTCCTGTGACCGCTGATGAAGGTCTAGAAGATGAGCGACTCAAACAGCAGCAATAGATGAGCGATCGTCTCTGACTTTACATCTACAAGGTGGACCGACTAGGTAGGAGTGTCTAATAGAGTGGACAGTGAGTGGACACGGTATTTAAAAACTCCAGCAGCACTGCTGTGTCTGATCCACTCATACCAGCACAACACACACTAACACACCACCACCATGTCAGTGTCACTGCAGTGCTGAGAATCATCCACCACCTAAATAATACCTACTCTGTGGTGGTCCTGTGGGGGTCCTGGCCAAAGCATGTAGAGAAACAGATGGACTACAGTCAGTAATTGTAGAACTACAAAGTGCTTCTATATGGTAAGTGGAGCTGATAAAATGGACAGTGAAACTAGGAGGTGGTGTTAATGTTATGGCTGATCGGTGTATAACTGATCATTATATGATTAATTGGATAATTAAATTGAATGTATTCGTCTCTCTCTGTTGCAGAAGCGTCCCGCTCCGCAGGGTAAGGAAGGTCGGGGGGATTCACGCCCGAACAGCATCGGCTCAAACGCATCGTACCGGTCCAGCCAGGCCGAGTTCGATGAGCAGGAAGCGTGTGAGGAACTGGCTTTTGATCTGAGTGGAGCTGCTGCGAAGAACGAGGTGATGCTCCTGAAGGACGCGCTGCAGAACCTGCATGTCAGGCTGGACGAGTCCAGGCTGGAGAACCGCTCCTTGAAGGCCAGACTCAAACCCGATTACGAGCATCAGAGAAAGAACGGAAGCGAGGGTCCGTCGGAAAGCGCGGCGAGGAAAATGGAGGACGGGACGTTAGAGGATCAGGTCGTGCGGAAGTTTCAGTATTTGAAAAGCTGCCTGGAACAGGAAGTGAAAGATTTAAAGGCGAAGTTGGCGAAGGCTGAAGAGGAGAGAACGCGAGACGCCGGTTTGATCAAAGAACTCCAGGACAGGCTCGAACAGAGCGGTCATGTGACCGAGGATGAGCGACAGGAAATGAAAACCTCTCACGCTCTCATGGTGGAAAATATCAAGCAGGAAAAGGCGCTGATGAGCGAGAAGTACGAGGAGGCGCAGGAGGAGATAAAGATGCTTCAGGAGGCACTCAGAGGTACGGTTTCCGTCGAGGCCGCCGCCAAAGACTTTGAAGAAATGAAAGTGGAAATGGGATCGGTTATCAGCGGACTCCAGAAGAGGCTGAAGGAGCTGTCGAAGTCCTACAGCGACACGAAAAACGAGCTGAGCGGCGTCCGGAGTAAGCTCCAAGCCCTCGAGTCGGACGAGAAGAACAAAAACGTCGTCTGTTCCTGCAAGCAGGAGCACGAGGAAAAACTGGCGGTGAAGATGAAGGACGTCCAGAACACGCTGAAGGACGTTGAACTGAAGCACCAGTCAGCGCTGAAGGAGATCGCCCGGCTCAAAAAGGACGCCGAGATCCAGTCCCAGTCCTCCGTGTCCGTTTCCGACCACACGCAGGTCGTGGCGTCTTTAGGCAACGCCGTCAAGAACCTGGAGGCCGAACTGGACGCGGTGAAACACCAGCTCCTGCAGAAGACCGCTCAGGTGGACGAGCTGCAGACCAAACTCAAGGTCATGCAGGAGAGGAACGTCCCGCCGGACAGTCTGGTCTCCGTACAGGAGCACCGGCAGATGAAGGAGTCGCTGGAGGGCGACGTCGCCCACCTCACCCAGCTCCTTCAGGACGCCCTGAGGAAGCAGGACGAGCTGGCGCTGGAGGTGACGGCGGCCTGGCAGGAGGTGAAGGACGGCCGGAGCGAGAGGGAGTCGGCGCACAAGCAGGCTGTTCACAAGGAGCAGGAGAATAGCGTACTGAGTAGGAGGTGTAAGGAGGCGCAGGACGTGATCACGCAGCTGAAGAAGCAGGTGGAGAACCACGTCGGCTCCGAAAGAGAGAAGAACAAGAAGGTCAGTTCAGTTCCTTATATTCATGCTTTTATCCACAGTGACTGTGACAGTCTGAGCAATCGAGGGTTAAGAGCCTCGCTCAAGGGACCAACAGTGGCAATCTGGTAGTGGTGGGGCTTGAACCAGCAACCTTCTGATTACTAGTCCAGTACCTTAACTGCAAGGCTACAACTGCCATCGAACATGGCAAACACGTATCATCAGAGGTGGGCAGAGTGTCCAAGAGCCTTATTCAGATAAAGGAAGGTATTTAAAACTACTTAATGCCAAGTTCACACTACACGATTGGATCTCTTGTAATCGGGAGTCTTACAAGTCGGTGTGGCTTTCACTCTACACGACTGATCGGCGATAGGGGGTCACACACTACACCATCTATCACCAACTGGAATCGCAGGTGAGCTTCTCTGGTCTCCCAAACTACGTTCTGTCACGAAAAACAAACGTGAGAAGTGACGAGGGGTTTAATGACACCACGTCCAAAAATACACGGCAACAAGTAGCGAGAGATCAAAGTTTGTGCTGATGTGCAGCGTAAAATCAAAGAGGAAAAATAAATGAATCTGAGTGGATTTGGCAACGCGACCAGCAGGAATTGTTCTATAGTGAGTTGGAGGTTAATAAATATTTTTTGCAATGCAGCGTGGGTGTTTTGTAGAGAACGATCAGGTCAGAAATACTGTAAAGCTTGTGTGTGTGCTGATGTATTCTGATATAAACTATATTATCCCCCTGTCCCACCTGTTTACACTCCTCCCCTGTGTTTTCCCTCACACCGTATCTTGCATTCTCATTGGCTGTTCGACACAGCACTCATTGCCAGACGGGCAACTCAGATCCAGATATTTGACGAGCTAGAAATCTCTCTTTGGCGAGCCGGTCGGATCGAGTTGTTGAGTAGTTCACACACAGCGATCGAGAGCCGAGTTTCGATCGCCGAGCGAACACCGAGTTGCTCCCGAGCCGGCAAATCTAGCGCCGACCAGCCGCACAGCGAAAATCAGGGCAAAAGTCGTGTAGTGTGAACCAGGCATTAGTGTGGATACGCTGGTAGGGGACGTTTATGCCAGGTCAGTTTCAGGATGCACATGTGACACTTTCCAAAAATGAAGTTTTGGAACTTTACATTTTCAGCATTTAGCGGATGCTTTTATCCAAAGTGACTTACAGTAGTGTGACAGTATACAGTCAATTAAGGGTTAAGGGCCTTGCTCAGGGGCCCAACAGTGTCAGCCTGGCAGCGGTGGGGCTTGAACCAGGAACCTTTGGCTTACTAGTCCAGTAACTTAACCACTAGGCCACATCTGTCCAACTTTCAACACCTTCAAATAAATCATCTAAGCTGCAAAACTGGTCGCAGAGAAAAACAATAATAATTACATAAAGTTGTACGCAAAGCCCCGTTGTGGAGGCTTTATGTTACATCTTGTAAACCACAGTGGGACCTGATTACGAGGGGTGGCACGGTGGCTAAGTGGGTAGCACTGTCGCCTCACAGCAAGAAGGTTCTGGGTTCGATCCCCAGCTGGGGTGGTCTTTCTGTGTGGAGTTTGCATGTTCTCTCCCGTGTCCCGGGTTTACTCCGGGAGCTCCAGTTTTCTCCCACAGTCCAAAAACATGCAAGTGGGGTGAATTGGAGATACTAAATTGTCCATGACTGTGTTTGACATAACCTTGTGAACTAATCAACCTTGTGTGAAGATGAACTACCGTTTCCTGTCATGAATGTAACCGAAAGTGTAAAACATGACGTTAAAATCCTAATAAACAAAATAAACAAAACCTGATTACGATGCATCACTTGTGTTGCCTGGGTCATGTAAAAAACCATAAACAGAATGTGGCTCGCTTTAAGTTTAAAAAACCCCAATCAAAGCTGCTGTATGTATATTTTTGACCCTGCTTGGCCTTGTAAATCGAATGTAAATCCACTGTTGGGCCCTTGAGCGTGGCCCTTAATTCTTAATTGCTCATAAGTCAGGTTTGGATAACAGCGCCACTAAATGCCACAGATGTAAAATGTAAATGTAGATTATGATCGATTGTGATTATGATATCAGGGCAGTTGTAGCCTAGTGGTTAAGGTACTGGACTAGTAATCGGAACGTCGCTGCCAGGTTGCTGCTGTTTGGCCCTTGAGCAAGGCCCTTAACCCTCAATTGCTCAGACTGTATACTGTCACACTGTACTGTAAGTGGCTTTGGATAAAAGGTGAAAATGGTAATGTAAATGATCGATTATAGCAGGTGACTTCTCTTAGCAGGTGCCTCTATACACAGGGCTTGTTCGACTGCACCTATTTAAGTTGGCCTTTGAACGTTTTTAGGGCTTCTACCACTAATCCTGCATCTAATAATAATAATAATAATAATAAGGGCAATTATAGCCTAGAGCTTAAGGTACTGGACTAGTACCGTAGTAACATCACTTTTTGTCCGTTTTTCCTTTTTTTAAGATCGACGATCTGACGAAGGAGGTGGGGAAGTTGAAGGACGCTCTGAACAGCCTCTCTCAGCTCTCTTATTCCACCAGCAGCCCTAAACGACAGCAGAACCAGCAGGTGGATTGTCTCCAACAGCAGATCAAACAGCTACAGTACCAACTCAACGTAAGTCCTCCAGCTTCTCACGCCTGTATTAGCTGAGTGAACTTTTAGTGATGCAAGAACAACAAGAATTAGAGAAGAAGTATATCAGCTCCACTTACCATATAGAAGCACTTTGTAGTTCTACAATTACTGACTGTAGTCCATCTGTTTCTCTACATGCATTGTTAGCCCCCTTTCATGCTGTTCTTCAATGCTCAGGACCACCACAGAGCAGGTATTATTTAGGTGGTGGATGATTCTCAGCACTGCAGTGACACTGACATGGTGGTGGTGTGTTAGTGTGTGTTGTGCTGGTATGAGTGGATCAGACACAGCAGCGCTGCTGGAGTTTTTAAGCACCGTGTCCACTCACTGTCCACTCTATTAGACACTCCTACCTAGTCGGTCCACCTTGTAGATGTAAAGTCAGAGACGATCGCTCATCTAGTGTCACTGCAGTGCTGAGAATGATCCACCACCTAAATAATACCTGCTCTGTGGTGGTCCTGACCATTGAAGAACAGCATGTAGAGAAACAGATGGACTACAGTCAGTAATTGTAGAACTACAAAGTGCTTCTATATGGTAAGTGGAGCTGATAAAATGGACAGTGAGTTTACAGTAGAAACAAGGAGGTGGTTTTAATGTTATGGCTGATCGGTGTTTATAGGTGCACCAGTATGAATTGTGGTCCCACTGGTGGGTTTAATAAAAGCTTGATTATTTTTAGTGAGTGATTTCAGTTCCTTAACCTTTGGGGTGAGTTTAAGGTGCTCTGGGGGGTAAACATTAAATTCTTATTCTTTTTTTCTGTAACAGGAGTCTAAGAAGAGGCACCATGAGATCGTGTCTGTGTACAGAATGCATCTCCTCTACGCTGTACAGGTTTGTAATCGTGCCCTTCCGCATGCTTAAACACTTTATTAATCCGTGTAATACTGTATAACCAAAAGTATGTGGACAGCTGACCATGAGCTCGCTGCCACAAAATTACAATAATGTGACTGATTTTATTGACCTGAGGGATGTCGGTACAACATGTACATTTGCTGCAACCGAGTCTCCGTGGAACATGATGTTAATGGATGACGTGATTTGTGAGGAGCAGCTTGAGGAGATGCTGGAGAGATGGAGGTGTGGATTAGAGAGGTAGGGTGGTGGAAAGGTAAAGGTGTGTTGAGGTGAGGTGGTGAAGGTAGATGAGCTGAAATCCTTGGTGTACAGTGTAATGAAGAGTGTAGAGTAAGTGGCAGGAGAGATTTCTGATACAAGTGTATCTGCAGGAGTAAAAGGGAGAGTCTACGAGACAGTAGTGAGACCTGCTGTGTTGTAGAACTTTGAGGCGGGAGAGGGAGCTGGAGGTGACGAGGACAGACGAGATCATGACGGAGTTTATAAAAAAAGACAGAAGCAGGTTAGGGAGGAGAGATTGAAACAGTTTGAGCATGTGCAGAAGAGGGATGAGAGTTCTGTGGGGAGGAGGTTTGCAACCACTGACTTCATAGAACCCCCAACCCCACCCCCTTAAAAGTGAGGGAACCCGATTAGTATTATTAGGTTAAAGAAATGCATCCAAGTGAAGGTTGATCAGAGGTTCATTAGAGGTTAATAGAAGTTAATCAGAGGTTGATAAGAGGTTGATAAGAGGTTGATAAGAGGTTGATAAGAGGTTGATCAGAGGTTGATAAGAGGTTGATCAGAGGTTGATCAGAGGTTGATCAGAGGTTGATAAGAGGTTGATAAGAGGTTGATCAGAGCTTGATCAGAGCTTGATCAGAGGTTGATCAGAGGTTGATCAGAGGTTGATAAGAGGTTGATAAGAGGTTGATCAGAGGTTGATCAGAGGTTGATCAGAGGTTGATCAGAGCTTGATAAGAGGTTGATCAGAGCTTGATCAGAGGTTGATCAGAGCTTGATCAGAGGTTGATCAGAGCTTGATCAGAGGTTGATCAGAGGTTGATCAGAGGTTGATCAGAGGTTGATAAGAGGTTGATCAGAGGTTGATCAGAGGTTGATCAGAGGTTGATCAGAGGTTGATTAGAGATGTTTATGATTTACATAAATGACATTATTTTTTGTATTTTCAGGGTCAGATGGACGAGGACGTGCAGAAAGCCCTACAGCAAATTCTGGTGATGTGTAAAATACCAACAGAGGACAAATGAAGCAGCTGGTCATCGCCCGAATCCTGCCAAAGTGACCGATGTGCTGAAACGTCACCGGTCTTCAGGATCTGTCCTGATAAAAGCACTCTTACTAAATCTGGTACTGAGGAATGAACTGGAATCCAGACTGATCGTTTGGGGGTTTGAGATACTTGACGATGGAATTAAATGTAAAATCAATTAATCAATCAATCAATCGAGCAGCGTGATCGTACAGGCGGATGAACGATGATGTTTTTATGTCTACATGAGTAATGGATTATCTGTAGGTGCATGTTTTGTTTTCTTGTGTCTGTTTAAAGTTAAAAACTAGACTAATGAACATAGGGAAGTACCTCAATGACCAGCGAATCATGTGATGTCACTGTGCCTTGATTACACAATACGAGTCATGTGACTTTACTTAACTAGACAGTTAGCTAGCATTAGAACGACCCCCCACCACCACTATCTAACCAGTGCATTAGACCTGACGGACACTAGACTCCTGTTTGCTGTTTGTACGTTAAAAAGGATTACGGACTGCGATTTAATACCCTGCAAAACGTGGCCACACAAAGGAAAAAGGAATGGAAAATCGGAAGGTTGTTGGGTCAAGCCACGACTCCAGTTTATCGCTGACATGTGCGGTCAAGCGGTGGCTTCACATCGTAAAGTACACTACATGTTCTTCCACTACTAATGCCGGCACCTTGACCCGACAGCAGGAGTCACTCAAAGCAAAGCAGTGGGTAGAAATCCTCAGATATTTGAACTTGGCCACCTGGCCAGGCTGGTAGCACAGCTGAGACTGTGATGGGCTAGCTAGGTGGGCATCCACAAAGCCAGCCACGTGTTCATCTCCCGCTGTAATCACTGTAATGTTGTACTAGTAATAAAGGGTTAGGGGAGGCCGCTCAGGTGGCGCAGAGGTTAAACACGCTAGCACACCAGAGCTGGGATTTCGAATACATCGTATGGAATCTCAGCTCTGCTTTCCGGCTGGGCTGGGCGGCCTGTTGTTTAGGGTGGGAGAGCCGGACCAGGGTTCCTCATAACTGATGCAGTTACGACCTCTGCTGGCTGATTGATGGCGCCTGTACAGAGTTGAGGAATTATGCTGATCAGGGTGTGGCTCTCCGTACACAAGGCTGATCCGCATATGAACTCGCCTCGTACAGGTGAAAAGATGCAGTCGGTACTGCACACGTGTCCGAGGGGGCGTGTGTCGGTTGCGAAGCTCCTCAGTTAGCAGTGGAGGGTTGTATCGGTAGAGGTGAAGCGTAACGCAATCAGGGTGATTGGATACGACTAAATTAGGGGAGACTTGAGGAGGGGGGGGTTAGGGGAGACTAGTGCCGGTGGTCTTGGGGTGTTAACCCCCGCTAAATATCGATCGAAGACTGTGCACAGGGTACAATGGGTTCATCCTGCCAGCTGCCCATGTTAACTGGTCATCACAGGTTTTAACACTTCATCTACTTTGCAGTGAGTACATATTTATCCTGGTCAGGGTCCAAATGAAACATACAGGTCTGAGTTAAGTACATAAGCCAGTGTGCCAACTAGAAACCACTATTATGAATAAAGCCGTCAGCATTTCCTAAAAAGCTGCTCTGTTTGCTTGTGTCGGCGTCCTTCTGATAACGACGTGATTCGTAACGTTACAGGTCCAACGTACTTCTACATGCTCAGTGGATTCTCTTACAGAACCCAAACTGTCAGTCAGGGTCAAGTGTACAGAGCAACAGAGGGGCTACATCCAGTAACTGTATACCCATACTCAAAAAGTTCAGTTATATTAATCAGTGAATGTACATACCAGATACACAAAAGTATGTGGACACCCTGTACACAAAGTAATCTCTATAAAGACATGAGGAACAGCTCGGTTTAAAAACCTGGGATGAACCGGGACATCAACTGAGGCTTTCCTGACCAAACTCAGTGCCGGGGCCATACAAATGATGTCATCTTTTGAATGGACAAATTCCCACAGACACACTCCAGTCTTGAGAGCAGCAGGATCACATAAAGGTCACAAACAAGCTCATTTTCAGGTGTCCACGTACTTTTGGCCATATAATGCGTGTGTACCTACTGTACCTACCAAGAGACTTAACAGAGATTATTTGTACTACACATGCAGGTACCTTCATCAGACAGCAGGTGTCGCTGTTGCAGTGATAATGACAGGACACGCCGCTGTATGGTGGCACAACATCAGTCACATTCAAAACAGCAGCACAGTCCTGAACATCTCTCAATCTACATGTGCATGTAAAAGATAAAACACACAACTTCTGATTTATTCAGCTCACTAATTAAACATGTAAAAAATCAATCAATAAATAAAATACTGTTACTTACAAAACAAATAAATGCACTAAAGTCTAAAGATTTATTTACATCTGCAGCATTTATCAGGTACTTTTATCCAACATCAGAATTATAATCAGGCTTTATTGGACAAGTATGCTCACACACAGAGACAGAGAGAAAGACAGATAGTTTGATAGACAAACAGATAGGCAGAGAGAGAGAGGTAGACAGACAGACAGATAGATACACAGACAGATTGTTAGACCGACAGATAGATATATAGGGAGATAGATAGACAGATGTATAGATAGACAGACAGACAGATAGATAGACAGACATATAGATAGATAGGGAGATAGATAGATAGATAGATAGATAGATAGACAGATGTATAGAGAGATAGACAGACAGACAGACAGATAGATAGATAGATAGATAGACAGACAGACAGATAGATAGACAGACAGACAGACAGATAGATAGATAGATAGATAGATAGATAGATAGATAGATAGATAGTTGGGCAGTTGTAGCCTAGTGGTTAAGGTACTGGTCCAGTAATCAGAAGGTTCCCGGTTCAAGCCCCACCACAGCCACTGTAACCACCTTAACCCTCAATTGATCAAACAATGTACTGTAAGTCGCTTTGGATAAAAGCGTCTGCTAAATGTAAAATGTAAATGTAGACAGACAGACAGAGGGTTTAGGGCCTTGCTCAAGGGCCCAACAGTGGCAACCTGGCAGTGTTGGGGTTTAAACCAGCAACCTTCTGCTCACTAGTCCAGAACTAAAAAACATAACAAAAACACACAGACACAGTCTCATCACACACACACACACACCTGTAAACATTAGCGTGTGCAGTTATTCTTATGTACAATATAGAAAAATATATAAATGAAACGTGAGTGTAAAAGAGCAGCGTATGGAATATTGTGTTTTATTATATAAATTAAATTAGTAATTTGTAAGTGTACAATTGTCCCGAGGAAGAACACTTACAATTATGACTAAATACAGTCCAAAGTTAAGAATTAAAAGCCTTGCTCAGGGGCCCAACAGTGCAACCTGGCAGTGGTGGGTTTTAACCAGAACCAGCAACCTTCATATTACTAGTCCAGTACATCATTCACTATACACTGCACAGACATTATAACTGTATATAAATCCTAATAATGTAAAAGAAATCCTGTACGACTCTGATCCGAATAAACCACATGTTGTTTTTCCCTAAGGCTAGTTAGATGCTAATTAGCTAGTTGCGGTATAGGTTACGTTGTCAACGCTAACATTAAGCGAAAGCGTTCTCGTCACGTCTGTACGAGCAGTCAGGGGCCGCAGCTACAAGCTATCATGTTGTTTCTGAACGTCGGGCAGATGTTACTGTAGCGGGGTCGCTAATCAGAATTTAGCTCAGGGGCGTTAGCAGCTAGCACCGGCACTTATTTCACATAAATAATCCACGTAGCAGATGCACGTCTCACACGCGGCCGTTTCTCTTAATTTACGTTGGTGTTCTGATGCCAGCTGGAGTTCCTGCAGGACCGGGACATGAAACGGTTCGAGTCCATGAGCCTGTGACTTACTCGCAGCGTCCTAAATCACACAGTAGGTGTTGTTCAGGCTCTGTGTAGCAGGTTCTAGTGGGGGTTTGGAGGGTGTCATCATGACCTGCTCAGTAATAGTGACAATACGAACACACAGCACCATAACGGTTCTGTTCTAGTCACTACGAGCTCACTGGTTTTCTTTAGCATGTTAATTAACTCTCAATAGATATGATTTTTCACTCAAAGTAAGGGCGCATTCACGGCACAAATCGCTGCTGTGTTCGGCGCTCGGCTTGAGCTGTAAAACCTGATCAGCGTGTGAATCTGATCTGAATCTGCATCAGTGTGGAATAAGCGTCAGATCCAGGGTTACAGCTCCACATGTATCTGTGTTTATCTGGATTCTCCTCCCTGTTTCACTTTTAAACTTGTGTTACAGCTCCAGCTTCTGAGAAATGGTGAGAATCAGAATCAGCTTCTCCCAGAGTCTAAAACGCTTCTGGTTGAAAATAAAGCTTAACGTGGTTTAATGTAGTAAAAGAAGGAGACAGGAGCACTAAACTTCTCTTCATTATTACTGCTCATAAGTTCCTCCACTAATCACATTCCTCACTCACTGTTTTACTACAATAAGTCACTTTTACCGCCTCGTATCAAACAGTTCGTCCCATTGGAGGAGCTCTGAGAAGGTCAGCGAACAGCAAACTGGATTAAAGTTTAATCAGGTGAACTTAGAGCGCCGCAGCAAGCTAAGCAGCACCGCCAAATCCATAGGAAACAATAATACACCCTGCTGCTTCTCATGTGAATGTGCACTAAGACAAAAGCTGCCAAATGAACAAAAAAAAACTAATGAGCTAATCGTCTTGCTGGTCCTGTAGCAACGATTCTTAAAAAAAAAACACCCAATCCTTATAGCAGAGGGATTAAAACTCACAACTTTCTGGTCACTAGTACAAAACCTTCTGCTCACATTTATGGCAGCTTTCTTTATTAGGAACCATCTATTGGGCATAATTGGCAGTGCCTGCAGCTGACACGTCTCTGCTTGGGCTATCAATCAAACCGATGATTTTCAAACCCTGGCTCTACCATGCAGCAAGCAGCAAGGCCACTACTGGGCCCCTGAGCAAGGCCCTTAACCCTCTCACCTCCAGGGTTGCCATACAACGGCTGACCCTAACCTCCGACCCCAAGCTGGGAATGATCTATTGTACTGTAGCCACCAAATGATATGAGTTTAAGCATGTAATTGCTTTTAAATGCTGGTGGTTTGTTCTGAGCGTGTTCCTCTCTGTGGTACCTGGGTGATGATGCTGCATTGCTCAAAAAGCTAAAAAAAAAAAAAAAGGGTCTTTTTACTACAGTCCTTCCAGGAAGTCCAATTACCAGCAATAGAACCCATGTGTTAGCACGTCGCCCCAGGCTGAGTATCGGTAATGATTAATAGCGCTGAGTCGAACCCCACCAGCGAGGACCTGATGATGGTTCTGATAGTCTCCATCACTGAGAGTGGAGCTGAAGTGCTTTGAGGCCATGTTTTGGCTAATATTTACCAGTTGGACCTGAAAACGGTGAGAAGCAGCGTGGCGTGAGCATTACCTTACCGCTCGTTCTGACCCGTCATGTCCAGTTCCCACTTTTATTTACCGTAGTGCTCAGATGTGGTGCCAGGTTCATTCCCGGTACAGTCGGTAGCAAAAACACTTTGTTTCCAGTAGCGTGTTTCACAAGTTCTGACCAGCTGCTCCAATAAAAAAGGGAAAAAACAGGAAATCAAACAGGAAACGGCGTCACACCGGTGAGCGCTGCCAGTCCGACTGAGCTGCTTCAAGCGTGCACGACTAGCGTGACAGAAAATCAGGTTCATTTTTCAAGGGAACAAACGTCCTGACCAGTTTATCCTAACACTGAGAGATTTACATGATCAGCCATAACATTAAAACCACCTCCTTGTTTCTACACTCACTGTCCATTTTATCAGCTTCACTTACCATATAGAAGCACTTACAGTTCTACAATTACTGACTGTAGTCCATCTGTTTCACCATGTTCTTCAATGGTCAGGACCACCACAGGACCCCCACAGAGCAGGTATTATTTAGGTGGTGGATCATTCTCAGCACAGCAGTGACACTGACATGGTGGTGGTGTGTTAGTGTGTGTTGTGCTGGTATGAGTGGATCAGACACAGCAGCGCTGCTGGAGTTTTTAAATACCGTGTCCACTCACTGTCCACTCTATTAGACACTCCTACCTAGTCGGTCCACCTTGTAGATGTAAAGTCAGAGACGATCGCTCATCTATTGCTGCTGTTTGAGTCGCTCATCTTCTAGACCTTCATCAGTGGTCATAGGACGCTGCCCACGGGGCGCTGTTGGCTGGATATTTTTGGTTGGTGGATGATTCTCAGTCCAGCAGTGACAGTGAGGTGTTTAAAAACTCCAGAGTGTGTCTGATCCACTCATACCAGCACAACACACACTAACACACCACCACCATGTCAGTGTCACTGCAGTGCTGAGAATGATCCACCACTCAAATAATACCTGCTCTGTGGTGGTCCTGACCATTGAAGAACATAGTGAAACAGATGAACTACAGTCAGTAATTGTAGAACTACAAAGTGCTTCTATATGGTAAGTGGAGCTGATAAAATGGACAGTGAGTGTAGAAACAAGGAGGTGGTTTTAATGTTATGGCTTATCGGTGTATAAACCCATAAAACCCTAATTAAACAGAGGTTTAGATTTTATTTCACTATTACCTTTACATTTACGGCATTTAGCTTGATCCAAATCGACTTACAGTTATGACTCAACACGATTTGAGAAATTGGGGATTAAGGGCCTTGCTCAGGGGCCCAACAGTGGCAAGTTGGCAGTGGTGGGGCTTGAACTAGCAATCTTTTGATTACTAGTCCAGTACTTTAACCACTAAGGTACCACTGCACTTACCACTGATATAAAAGCTCACTCATTTACTCAATTCTCACTATTATACACCATAGGGCAAAAATTGGTCTAAAGTATGTGGACACCCATCTACTGACTGTGTTTCAGCCACACTGAGTGTCTAAATAATATAGTAATGACCACAGTTCTGGAACAGGACGTCAACCAAGCTTATGATCAGAGTAGTTGTAGCCTAGGGTTAATGTACTGGATTAGTCATTAAAAGGTCGCTGGTTCAAGCCCCACCACTGCCAGGTTGTCACTGTGAGGCCCTTGAGCGAGGCCCTTAACCCTCAATTGCTTAGACAGTATACTTACAGAGTACTATAAATGTAAGGGTGTCCACATGTGCAGTGTTTTGTGGATATTTTATTTCATTTTTTATTAACACCAATCCATCGCAGGTCATTGGCCACGCCCCATCCCCAAAAAGACAGCCAATCATGTTTGTGTAGACTAGTCAATAACACTAGTGACATTTAAACCTGGGTGAGAAGTGGTGGACCTGAGTGACCATATATGGACTGACGAGAATTTACATTAGCAGCATTTAGAAGACGTGACTTCTCACTTTAGGGTTAAGTGCCTTGCTCAGGGGCCCAACAGCGGCAACTTGATGGTGGTGAGGTTTGAACCAGCAACCTTCTTATTACTAGTAGAGTAGATTAATCACTGAGCTACATGTACATCAGCATCACTACTGAACGTGGATGTTATTTACGATTTAATGTTACTAACTGTACCTAAATTCACATAATATTTACGTTCTATTCATCTGACACTAGGGGCGGCACGATGGCTCGGTGGGTAGCACTGTCGCCACATAGCAAGAAGGCCCTGGGTTCAATTTCCAGGTGGGGCGGTCTGGGTCCTTTCTGTGTGCAGTTTGCATGTTCTCCCCGTGTCTGTGTGGGTTTTTTTATGGGAGCTCTGGTTTCCTCCCACAGCCCAAAGACGTGCAGGAGAGGTGAACTGGAGATACAAAATTGTCCATGACTGTGTTCGATATAAAGTTATGAACTGATGAATCTTGTGTACTGAGTAACTACCGTTCCTGTCATGAATGTAACAGAAAAAGGGTAAAACATGACGTTAAAATCCTAATAAACAAACAAACAAACAAATCTGCTGCGAGGCTGGTACAGCAGTCTGTAGTCCTGAGTATGAGCTGAGTTTAGCCACGTCTGAGGGGTAAAAACAACCAGAAATATAAAAACATGTCATTAATACTCATCAAACGTCTAAATTCCTGCAGTCTGAGGATCTTATTTGGTCTAAGTAAGCGTCTAAACAGAAGGAAACATCACGTCAGGCTTTAATAATATCTGGGACAGATTTAAAGACCATACATTTAGATAAACTCTTCTAAACATCTGCCCACATGCATCATCATGATATCCAGCGGTTAATTATTCATTCTGACCGAATGCAGCATCTATGCCGTCGTTTCTTCTCCTCTGTTCCTCTAGCAGGCTGTGTGATGATGGTCTGATGATTATCGAATGCGCACTGAGATGTTTTCATTGGTTTTATGATGCTTCAGTTTGTCATTTTCTCTTTCATGTGGAAAAGTGAATAAACACGATTCAGAAATAGATCCACATGCCAGTAGGTGTAGTAACTCAAGTGTAGGCTAGGTGGCAGTGTGGTACTTCTCTGCACACTTCTAATTTTGATCTCGTCTACTGGACTGTCAGTTACAGAAGTGAAGTTGCATCTCGGTGTTTAGGGTTTGAAGAACTTGCTTGTGTGGATTCTTTCGGTGGAACAGGTGAGCCACCGTTCAGGCCTGTTATTGCCGTAAATCGATACCTGTACACTTGTTAAGGCCAAGTTTCACTTTGGTTACGTTCATGACAGGACAGGTAGTTACTGCTTACACAAGATTCATCAGTTCAGTTCATTTTATTCCTGTATTTTCTTCCAATTTATCGTAGTCAATTTATCTTCCGCTGCTGGTGGATCCCTGATTGCGGTCGAGGTGGGTATATTGCTGCTCACGCCTCCTCCGACCCGCACGCAGCCCTTAGCTGAACCCTTTTTCACCCATGCATTCTACACAGGCCCCTCTCTATCTGCTAATCAGGGTCCTTACACAGTGTTTGAAGACCCCGCCCACATAGTCCGGCCATCCCTCCCTGCCGGCACTGCCGATTATGCCCGCTAGATGGTGCCCAGCCGACCGGTGGCAACGCCGAGTTTCGAACCGAGGAGTTTAGAATCTTGGCGCTGGTGTGCTAGCAGAATATCCCGCTGTGTCACCTGGGTGCCCTACTTTGGTTCCATTGATGACCTCACTTGCATGTTTTTGGACTGTGGGAGGAAACCGGAGCTCCTGCAGGAAACCAACACAGACACGGGGAGAACATGCAAACTCCACACAGAAAGGACCGTGTCAGCCAAGTGGGCGGCACCGTGGCTCAGTGGGTAGCACTGTCACCTCACAGCAAGAAGGTCCTGGGTTCGATTACCAGGTGGAGCGTCCCAGGTCCTTACTGTGTGGAGTTTGCATGTTCTCCCCGTGTCTGTGTGGATTTCCTCCGGGTGCTCCTGTTTCCTCCCACAGTCCAAAGATGTGAACTGATGAATCATGGGTAAGCAGTAACTACGTTAACTGACGTTAAAATCCTAATAAATAAATAGTTGAGGCCAAGTTTATAAAAAGGTTCCGACATCAGTCCTAATTTGACCCAATTTTTTTCGGTGGGATTTGGGAGGGTGCCGTGTGTGTGTGTGTGTGTGTGTGTGTGTGCGCTGAGTGAAGGTCAGATGTTGATGTTGGATGAGAACGCCTGACACGTGATCGACGTTCCTCCACACCAAACGTCTTTATGAAGTTGCGGCAAACAAATGAACTGCTTAAAGCATAAATACCTGTCACTACAGAGTTCCAAACTTGATCTGAAAGCAGCACCAGGAGGAGAACTGTACACTGGTGGATTCATAAGCTGGGATTCCATGACCCTCGACAGCAGACGGCCTCACGGTGAAGCTCTTTTAACCAGAAACACTGATAAGCTAAACAATCACAAATGCAAACATGTTATGAGTTTATTTAGACTCCAGAGGAGGAACACATTCTGGTCGGGCTGGTCAGTGACCTGTACCTATTAGCCGTGTCTCTGGAGCTGTGTCAGCATTCCCCATCCTGACCTCCCAGCAGTCATCTCACAAACCTCGTCATTACCAGCATCCACAGCAGGTTCCTACTGAGCTAATCACATCCAGATGGAGCCACAGTATAAAGGCCTGATTTTATCTTTGTTTAACAGTAAATCTAGTAACACACACACTTCACTACTCAGGATGTGTTTAGGTCGAATCTCAGGCACCTTTGTTTCATTTGTACAAGGTTTCTAAGTGGAAGATGAGTGTATATGAGTAACGGGACTGAAAGTGTTTTTAACCTTGAATTAATAAATACATGAAATACAGCAGCATGGAGAACATGCTAAAATCACGAGAACACCGGGCACAGTCTAGTGATTTATCACAGTGTTCTTTTTACAGTAAAGAATAAATGTAGGTAACAGAAATGAACGTGGAGATGAATCTTCTCAGTCAGAGTTACAATATTATCAAAGTATCATTAGTGCAGTAACTCTGTATTGTAGAGCTGATAAAGGTTTGATAAACTAATCCCTCACCCATGTGGTTATATCAGCTAGTGTTGAGTGGAGGTTCTTGATGCGGCGCCGTCTGAGGGATGGAAGATCACGAGCGTTCAGATTAAGCTTGCACCCTTGGCCTTTACGTACTGAAATTCCTCCTGATTCTTTGAATGGTTTAATGATATTCTGCACTGTAGAGGGAGAACATGCAAATCCCTGCCAATCTTTCTTTGAGGTTCATTGTTTTTAAACATTTCAATCATTTTCTCACACATTTGTGGACAAACTGGATCCTGTGATCATCTTTGCTCATCAGAGACTCTCAGCCTTTGCTGGATGCTGCCTTTGTACCAAACCATGATTAAAATTTTTTACCATTACTAGCACTAAATTGTCCCGTCCCAACTTTTTTGGGTATGTGTTGCAGGCCTGAAATGCAGGAATGGATGTTTATTATTAATATAAATGAAGTTGACCAGACTAAACATGAAATATCTTGGGTTCAAACTGTAAATGAACTCTGTGTTTTTATTGTATTAGCATTTTTCATACATTTCATGCACATTTCTAATGGAAAATAAAGATTAAAAACATTGATGTGATCAGAAGTCACTGAATGATGCAGGACAAAAAAGAATTTCTGACAGATTTTGACGTTATATTTTATTCTAAAATGTCGTGTCTAAGGAGGGGACGTGAACAAACACTATTCTTACAGTCAGGGAGTTTTTATAGGAGTCTAAAATTGTATTTTCATAGTTAATTTTCATCTACATTTGTACATATGATGTCCTGGAAACAGGGATGGCACCGATTCGGCATTATGTCTCAATAAGAGATGGAATCGTTTTATTAACGTTATAGCACGTCGAGATATATCCTCGTCTCTCCCCGATCTTCAGCGAGACTCTCTGATCCACACTGGAAGGGTCTGCAGTTCGTCTGAAGGCACTTTAAGGCCGATCGCGGCTTCATCCAGCCGAGAACTAAAGAACAGAAGCCGCATTCAGGAGGTTTCGAGTCTATCAGGAGTCGTTCTGGAAGGAAACCGAGAGGGGGGCGGGGCGGGGCGGGTTAGCATGTTCACAGCCAAGTGACGGGGAATTTATGGGAGCACTTAGGCATCAAGGGTGAGCGAGAGGCAGCGGGAGAAACGGAGAGGCTAACACTCGTCTATGAGTGGCTTATTAAAAAGGTGAGAAGTGACTGTACTGTCTGGAGGGGGAAATAATCCAGCTCTTAAAAGCGACTTCAAAAGGACGGTGGTGTCGCTGCTAAAGCGCTAGTGAGCGAGGAGCGAGTTTAGGGAGGAAGTAGCTCGTCCCTGTATCGACATCGGGGGGTGAGAGGGGTAAACCACGTGTCTTACTGTCCTCACACATCCATCCCGTCCTAATGAGCACATTCATGTCACTTCTGCTGCCGGCTGTGGTTTTTTAAACACTTCTGCTGCCTGGACTGAACCAATATTTGCTTTGGCTCCCGAAATGTTCCTGACAAATCGTACTGAGGTCGGGACGCTGCCTCGGTACCTTCCACCCTCTAAAGTTCTCAGAGAAGTCCAGGAGATCAAAGTAGAAGTGTTTAATATCGCCTGACCAGGATAAAGCGGTGGTTAAAATGTAATGAAGATAAACACATCACACACTCGGGATTATGCTAGCCCTCCACCGCTGGGATCTGGGTTCCAATCTCAGCTGGTGCTATCGACCAGTCGGGCAGCTACACAGACATGATTGGCTATGCCCTGCAACGGACTGGCACCCTGTCCAGGGAAATGGAATTGTCTGTGTATTCCAGCTTGTTTGGAAGCTGGGGGTCAGAGCACAGGGTCAGCCAGGGATAAGGGCCTCGCTCAAGGGCCCAACAGTGGTTGAACAGCAGAGCCTGGATTTGAACCAGCAATCTTCCAATTGACAACACAAAGCTGTATGCACTAGGCTACCACTGTCCTCAATGCGACCCTGACCAGGGTCAATGACACTCTGTTGGTTGCTCCGCGTTGATTCGTCCGCCATGGATGGTGTTTTTTGTGTAAAAAGTCGTGCCGCACTGAATGCTGGGATTGATCTTCAGCGCTGAGGAAGCATCAGACGCTCCATCATCATTCATTCAGTCAGATTAATATTTCACTCAGAATTAAGGCGCCTCAGTAGGAGCATTTTAAGGAAACTAAGGATTTAGACACGCCCTCTTCTCAGGAGTGTAGGATGATGTAGAGAGAGATTTTCGGACAGACCCCGTGGTAACCGCCTTTCTCTGCTTTCCGTTCCAGAGTTTATATCCGACACTGAACGTGCCACGAGCTTGTCTGTGTTTTGCAACACTTGGCCTCTGGTTTAGTAAGGATTAGTTGTTCTCTGTTAGTTTACTCGAGTTAGAATAAACCAGATGCATTAAACATCGTCTGGTGTTGCAAGAAATACCTTCTCCAGATCCTGAGAGTGGAGCGAATAAAGAAAATAAACTCTTTATATGTTCGTGATATAATGAGACTGTAGAGAGAGGTGGTAGGTAGGAGAAGTGTTCTTAACTGTGTCACCCATTGGCCTCTACATTGATCAGGTTTAACATTAAAACCACCTCCTTGTTTCTACACTCACTGTCTATTTACCATATGGAAGCACTTTCTACTTCTACAATTACTGACTGTAGTCCATCTGTTTCTCTGCATGCTTTGTTAGCCCCCTCTCACCCTGTTCTTCAATGGTCAGGACCCACACAGGACCACCACAGAGCAGGTATTATTTAGGTGGTGGATCATTCTCAGCACTGCAGTGACACTGACGTGGTGGTGGTGTGTTAGTGTGTGTTGTGCTGGTATGAGTGGATCAGACACAGCAGCGCTGCTAGAGTTTTTAAACACCTCACTGTCACTGCTGGACTGAGAATAGTCCACCAACCAAAAATATCCAGCCAACAGCGCCCTGTGGGCAGCATCCTGTGACCACTGATGAAGGTCTAGAAGATGAGCGACTCAAACAGCAGCAATAGATGAGCGATCGTCTCTGACTTTACATCTACAAGGTGGACCGACTAGGTAGGAGTGTCTAATAGAGTGGACAGTGAGTGGACACGGTATTTAAAAACTCCAGCAGCGCTGCTGTCTGATCCACTCATACCAGCACAACACACACTAACACACCACCACCATGTCAGTGTCACTGCTGTGCTGAGAATGATCCACCACCTAAATAATACCTGCTCTGTGGGGGTCCTGACCGTTGAAGAACAGGGTGAAACAGATGGACTACAGTCAGTAATTGTAGAACTACAAAGTGCTTCTATATGGTAAGTGGAGCTGATAAAATGGACAGTGAGTGTAGAGACAAGGAGGTGGTGTTAATGTTATGGCCGGGAGTGTCCGGCTGTTTTAAAGTGCATTTATGAAGTTAAATGTTAAATATCGGCAAAATTTCAGGTTCCATTTAACTGCACCATCATGGAGAACTATTTTAGTCCCTCACTGGTCTCAGCAGTAAGATCACTCAAACGTTTGGGCTCCGTCTTTTCCGCCCGTGTGGGTCGACAGGATCTCTGTTCAACACAAACGCTCTGTTAACGCTTCGCTCCAGCTGAACCGAATTACTCCCATGGTCCTTTCCTTCAGAGCCGCGGGGCGGGGCCGCCCTTTTCATTATCATATTATTTCCTCATCGAGGTCTCATCCTTTATCCTCATCACTCGAACCCTCGGAGCAGCTGAGAGATCGTTCTCAACAGGAATCTGATAATAATTAGAGAAGATTAATGGCTCTTTTTTTTGTGGTTGTGGGTTCAGGACCTCTCCCCGCAGATTCCTGGTGTAACTGAGATGTCTTAATTGCGAACTAAAACAAGTCCATTAGAAACCATTTGTAGGAAAAACACGACACGGCGGAGCAGATTTTCCATTTTTCCTCATTAGCGCTGGTTGTGTGTGTTAGTCTTACACAGGCCAGGCCGATGACATGAAACCGCGCTGCCACAAACACTCGCCGTCGCTCGGCTGGAAAAGCTGCTCTCGTTTCATCAGCGCCGGCGATGCGCCGACTTCCTCTGCGCCAGAGTGCAAAGTGATGCATCGGCAAATGTACCTTGGTAGCGGGGATTTTTTATTTATTACTTTAGCGATGAAAAGCTAAACGATAATGCAGAATCCAGATCACACAGACGTGCTTAAGTCCATGAGCTCGTCAGGATTCGGGAGATTAATTTCTCTTCATGCACCTGCATCTACCATCATCGCTCAATGACTGTCGAACGTTCCAGCGCTGAGCGAAGAGGATTAACCCCATCAGCCATAAACCCAAATTATTCTGTCCCACCTGTGTGGCTACTGCTATTCACTCTGGTTGGAAAATATGAGAGCAATAGCTAAACCTTTAGCCCTCACTGTCATTACAGAAAAATGATCGTCCACCAAAATAACACCGTGGTAACGTCAGCTTTCTGTCTAAAAGTGTTTTAGTACTTCTCGTTGGAATAACATAACAGTAATGGTAAATAAACTTCCACCCAGTTCAGTCACTGGATCACACCCACCCTGCAGGATAGCCCCGGTCCTCACCCCACCACTAAGCCACGTGTCAAGTCACATGGAAGTCAACGTGGATTCTCGCATAAATCTCGCATTGATCAGGAGCCCAACAGAGGCAACCTGGTAGTGGTCAGACTTGAACCAGCAACCTTCTAATCTCTAGCCCAGTACCGTAATCATTGAGCTACCACCGCCCATTAGAGGCCTAGGAGGATCTAGTTTATTTATTGGGGTGTACAAGTACAAGTTAATTATGTGTTTATGTCATCGTATTGAATCTCAGCTCTGCCATCCGGCTGGCACAACGACTGGCCTGTTGTTCATACAGGGGTGGGGTATTAAGCCGGATAGGGTCTCCTCGTAACTGATGCACTACGACCTCTGCTGGCTGATTGATGGCACCTGAACAGAGACAGGAAAAGAGTGCTGATCAGGGTGTGTCTCTCCATACACAGTGCTGATCCGTATATATGCACTCGCCTAGTGTGGGTGACAAGATGCATACGGCTGATGCCCACGTGTCGGAGGGGGCGTGGGTTAGCTTCGTTCTCCTCAATCAGAGCAGGGATCGGCATTGGTGGAGAGGAAGCGTGACGCAATCAGGCAGTTGGACGCTCTAAAAGTCGGGAGAAAATGCAAAAACAAAAAGAAATTATGTTTATGTGCCTGTTAAAATTTGTTTTTCTCCAAGGGTTGCAACCAAGGGTGTGTGGAGAGTCACGCTACACTCTATGTATACCTCCACTACAGGGGAAAACCCTACACTGTGGAGTTTTGATTCAGTTTGATTCAACAAAGAACCTGCATTAATTCAAACCCCAGGTCAAACTGCTGAAGAAGTTCATGCTGTTTCTGATAGAAAGGTGTCAGGATACACAGGGCTTCATAGTTTGTTGTGTATGAGGCTGCATAGCCTCAGACCAGTCAGGGTGCCCATGCTGACCCCTGTCCACCTCCAAAAGTGCCAACAATGGGCACGGAGCAATGGAAGAAGATGGCCTGGTCTGGTGAATCACGTCGCTTACCTGGGGAACACATGGCACCAGGATGCATTATGGGAAGAAGGCGAGCCGGCGGTGTGATGCTTTGGGCGACTTTCTGCTGGGAAACCTCGGGTCCTGCCATCCATGTGGATGTTACTTTGACACGTAGCTCCTACCTAAGCATCGTTGCAGACCATGTTCACCCTTGGAGACGCTATTCCCTGATATCTGTGGCCTCTTTCAGCAGGATGATGCTCCCTGACACAAAGCTAAACTGCTTCAGGAATGGTTTGAGGAGCACAACACTGAGTTTGAGGTGTCGACCATTCCCCAGATCTCAATCCAATCGAGCATCTGTGGGACGTGCTGGACAAACAAGTCCGATCCATGGAGGCCTCACGTCACAACTTACAGGAGTTCTTGGTGCCAGATACCACAGCACACCTTCAGGGGTCTAGTGGAGTCCATGCCTCGACAGGTCAGGGCTGTTTTGGCAGCCAAAGGGGGACCAACACAATATTAGGAAGGTGGTCATAATGTTACGGTTGATTTGTGTTTCATTTTAATGCAGTGTTTGTATTGCCCGGGTCGCGGTAAAACTCTACATTAATGGTTTCGTAAAACCCCATCTGCATGACTTAAGGGATTACTCACGTTTGCTACACTTCTACAGACGTTAGCCTGGATGTGATATCAGATCTGAACTGACGGCTTCTCGGCGGGCTGAAATGTGTTTAGTAAATAATGAATCGGATGGAAATCGGTGATTCATCACGCAGACACATTTCCTAGAAGATCTGAGCATGAATCCAGCTGTGGATTTATGAGATAAATGCTGACGGTGGAGAACACGGTGACGGAGATGTTTGTGCCAGACACTGATGGCGCGCCGTGTTTTGCCTGGTGGACTCAGATGGAGCGAGAGCATCGAGGTGGACCAGAGATAACGAAAACGATGCCAACAGCTCTATCTTTTTGTGGGCCGATTACAGTGGTTCAGGACGTCCCAGTCTGTCCCAGTGACGGACGAGCGTGTACCTCTCTGGGAATGCACTCTATTCTCTGACGGTAAGCTGATACTGGTGACTCTCGTAACCCTTCCTGCATTATTCACACCCTCTCACTGATCAGCATCACATAGTCTCCATAAAAATTTCATGGTCAGCACGGGGCAAACAGCCATAAATAATCGCGGGCATCATCCTGACCCCTGCATTTTTGGTAAGGTGGGAGTGAGGGACGGTCTAAAACCTCCGGGTGTTGACCACCATTTATTTGGTGAAAGGCTGGAAACATCCCAGACAGGTCACAAGTCCATCAGAGGGTACACACACACAACTTAGTCATGACTTTGTACTGTGGGAGGAAACCTAGAGCTCCTGTAGGAAACCCACACAGACACTGTTCCTATAATGATCCTATAATGGTTCATTACACTGGTAGCCTAGTGGGTAGAGCTTTGGGCTATCTATCGGAAGATTGCCAGTTCAAATCCAGGTTCTGCTATGCCGCCACTGTTGGGCCCTTGTGCAGGGGGCGCTGACCCTGCGGTCTGACCCCAAGAATTTCATAGTGCTGCACATGTGTATCTGTACATATGACAAATGAAAGCGTTCTTCTCCCACCACTCAGATCCATCCTTTGATTTTAAAGAAAGGCGTGCAGGGTTGAAGACTTGAGCAGAGATGAAACATGAAGGACGACCAGCAAGAACAAGTCTGAAAAGATATGAAAAACCTGGAGGTTCTCACACGATTGCCTTCATTCAGGATGAGACGGAACTTGTTGACATTTTGCCTGAACGTGAACAGAAGATGAACGAGTGCAGTCTGGAGCGTGGATTACATGCGCATGTGTGGTCACAGATCCACCAGAGGAACCGTTAGATTTATACCCCGTGGGGCTCCAGGTCAAAAAACTCATAAAGCTTTGTATTTTAAAGTGACTGTTACACATGGAGGAAGGGTGTGAGGGACGGGTGAGTCGGGTTCTAATCAGCGCACAGTCGGCGTTAAGAGCCTGACAGGATGTCGTCTTGTTTCACAGCTCTCCAGCAGGTAACGGCGTCATGAATAAGACACGGGAAGTGCTTCATTTTACACCAGCGCCACCCAGCCTGAGTCTGACGGACAGAGAGGAGGGGGTGAAAGGGCCTCCTGGACTGTACCAGGCAGAGAGGATAGAGATGGGGGCTTGATGGGACTGAGGGAGGGTCTCCAGGGTAATGTTCAGCATGCTCGGGGAGCGCAGACCTGTCAGCACGAGGAACGGCCCAGTTCATATGAGAGAACCCAGCACCCCCCCATTATCACCCTCCAGAACGCTGGTTCAACAACAACAACAACACAGCGGCCCTCAGAATAACGTTTACACATTAATATGTACTATACGTAAATATGGGGTTTAGGCATCCTGGCTATACAATCACTAAAAAGAAATAAATGATATGCCTTGAAGTTTGGTTAAGACTGTTCCTCTGTGCACTGATATTGTATAATAACATCAAGAGGTAAACAGGCGAGGATTTCCACAGACACACTCCAGAACCACATGAAAGGCCTTTCCAGAAAAATGGAGCCTGTTATAGCTGCAAGCAGGTGATAATAATAATAATAATACCAATAATAAAAATACAAGTAAATAATAATAACAATAACAATAATAACAATGATAATAATAATAATAAAAATACCAGTATAATAATTATTACAATAATAATAATAACAATACAAAATACCAGTAAAAAATAATAACAACAATAATAACAACAACAACAACAACAATAATAATAATAACAGTAATAATAATAATCCCAGTAATAATAATAATAATAATAACAATAAAAAATACCAGTAAAAAATAATAATAATAACAATAATAACAACAATAATAATAATACCAGTATAATAAAAAAAAAAAAAATAATAATAATCCCAGTAATAATAATAATAATACCAGTATAATAATAACAATAATAATAACAATAACAATAATAATAATAATAACAATAATAATAATAATCCCAGTAATAATAATAATAATAAAAATACCAGTAAAATAATAATAACAATAATAACAATAATATACCAGTATAATAATAATAATAATAATAATAATAATAATCCCAGTAATAATAATAATAATGGTAATAATAACAATAATAATAATAATAACAATAATAATAATAATAACCATAATAATAATAATCCCAGTAATAATAATAATAATTTAAAAAAAATACCAGTAAAATAATAATAAAGGGTTAAACAAAGGACTCGATGTTTCAATCCCAAGTAGTTACAGTTGAGACCTTGCTAGGACCACCCAGTGATGTTACCCTACACGACACATCATCAGTTGTGTACCCCAGTATCTTTAGGTGTTTCGGCCATTAATCACAAGACACCCTCCTCTGTGGCAGGCCCACCACAGGCTGATCAGACCTGGGTGTGTGTCGCATAGGAACTGGGTGGTCACTTTGCCCCCCATGCCATTTCCTTTCTTCGCACCCACAGCCAGTGACTACTTCTCTCAGCTGTGGTGGCAAGCTCTTTGATGGTTCTCCTCTGAGCTTGCCCTCTGACACCCACCTCTTTCAGGAGCCTTATGGTGGAGTTAGCCACAAACCCCCTACAGCCCACCTCCACTGGACACACCAACACTGTCCATCCCCGTTCTTCTACCTGGGCTGCAAGGTCAGAATATCGCAACCTTTTCCTTTCATAAGCCTCATCAATGGCTTCCTCCCAGGGCACCGTGAGCTCGATGATATAAACACGGCGACAGGAGTTGGACCACAACACCAGGTCTGGGCGCAAGCTTGACACAGCAATGTTCGGTGGAAACACTAGGCTCTTGTCAAGGTCAGCCCGCAGTTGCCAGTCCCTGGCAGTACCCATAAGGCTTGAAATTATGGGAGGGGCTCTGGTTGGCTGTCTTTCACCCTCCCGAATAAAGGCTATTGACGTTTGGGCCTCTTGATACGCATTAAGTGGAGCAGCATTTGTGGCGGTTCTTTTCTCTTCTATGGCTGAGGCCAGACAACGCAGCACTTGATTGTGGCGCCAGGTGTATCTGCCTTGAGACAGGGAGGTCTTACAGCCCACAAGGATATGCTTGAGGCCTGCTGGGGCTGAGCACAAGGAACACGCCGGGTCCTCGCCAAACCACAGGTGTAAGTTTGTTGGCGTAGGCAGAATGTCATAAGTGGCCTTTATGATAAAGCTTAGCCTGTTAGACTCCATATTCCATAGCTCGCTCCAGGAGATTTTCTTTTTGGCAATTCCATCCCATCTCATCCACCGACCTTGCTGCGGCTGACTGACTGCTCTGACGCACCTAGATGCTTCCTCTTGCCTTCGAATCTCCTCCACCACCATTCGACGGCGCTCTGCTGGAGAAGCTTCCCCCCAGGTAGGAGCCGTTACTTCAAGGCCAAACCCCCCCCTGCCCTGTTGCACATGGCCAACTATGTCTCGCTGTCTGAGAGCCGCCCTTGCATCTGCCACTACTGTCTTTGTTGTCCACTTCTTGCCAGTTCTCAAGACCGGGGCAGCACAGCGTACCAAAGGGTCCCGAGACTCAGACAGGGTCATTTCCAGTCGTGCCTTAGCACACCTGTACTCTTCCATCAAGCTTGATATTGGCAAGGAAAGTGGCCCATCAACATACAGTCCTACGCTGCTCATGCATCTTGGTAGCCCAAGCCACCTCCTTACTTGAGCATTCACTAAACTTTCCAGTCGGCTGATATGTGATGAGGTAAACTCATAGATGGTGATTGGCCACATAAGGCGGGGCAGCAACCCAAACTGAAAGCACCACAGCTTTAACTTCCCTGGGAGGCCAGTGTTGTTAATTTGTTTCAGGCCGCTGATGGTGTCCTGTCTGAGCTGTTCAATTTGTTCTGTGTCATTGAGGGTGGCATTGTACCAGCGTCCGAGACTTTTAATTGGCTTCTGTAAGATTGTAGGGATTGGCTCATCGTTGATGGTGAAAATGTCATTGGTGATTTGGCCTTTAACGACTGAAATGCTCCTTGACTTGCAGGGTTTGACCTTCATTCCTGCCCAAGATATGTTACTTTGAAGCTTTTCCAACAGCCGTTTTGTACATGGTTTCGTAGTCGTTATGATGGTCATGTCGTCCATGTATGCCCTGATTGGGGGCAGACGTAGGCCTCCATCCACACGCTCCCCTCCAACGACCCAAGCTGAAGCCCTTATAATCAGTTCCATAGCCAGGGTAAATGCCAGAGGAGATATGGTGCATCCTGCCATTATACCAAGTTCCAGCTGCTGCCAGGCTGTAGTGCTATCATGCAATGTCATACAGAATTGGATGTCGCGGAAGTAGGCCTGGACGAGATTTGTTATGTTGACAGGGACGTGAAAGAAGGCAAAGGCTGTCCACAGAATTCTATGTGGTACTGATCCAAAGGCATTGGCTAAGTCCAGAAACACCACATGCAGGTCCTTCTTTTCCCTCTTGGAGGACTGTAGTTGGTGCCAGATGATGCTTGTGTGTTCAAGACATCCAGAGAAACCACCAATTCCAGCCTTTTGTATCGAGGTGTCAACAAACTTGTTTTCCAGCAAGAATGTAGACAGTCTTTGGGCCACAACGCTGAAGAAAATTTTCCCTTCAACATTTAAGAGACTTATCTGTCTAAACTGGTTGATGGTTGATGAGTTTTTTTCCTTTGGGATGAATATTCCTCCAGCTCTTCTCCACACCCTTGGTATGATCTCCTTTTTCCATGCCAGCTTCATTTGGTGCCAAAGATACTTCAAGACACCAGGCGTGTTCTTATACAACCTGTATGGGATGCCATTGGGCCCTGGAGCTGAAGCCATCCTTGCCCGCTTTACTATGTTGACAACCTCCTTCCATGTTGGGGTGCTTGTATCCATTTCATGCACGGGTGGGTGAAGTGGTGGCATGTCTGCTGGAATGGTTACAGGTTCGTGCCTTGGGTTGGATGGTGTGTCATCCTCAGAGTAGGTGATCTTCAGGAACTCTTCTATGTCCTTCAAAGAGGCCTTCAAAGTACCAGATTTCTCTTGTACGAAAAGGCTTTTGGTGAACTTGAATGGATTCCTGAAGAAAAAAACCCTTGCTCGCTCCTTTTTTCTGCGTTGTCTCCTCAGATATTCCGCCCTCCTCAGCGTTACCAAACGCTGCTTGATGTCGCTCTGAAGGGCTTCAAGTCCACCCCTCTCTAGTTCATTGGCCTTCTTCGATTGTTTCTTTAATTGCCTGCGTTCTTTCACCAGCCTCTCAATCTCCTGTTGTCGCCTTGATTTGTCACACGGTGTATATTCTTTCTTGACTTTCCTGACTTTCACACCGAACCTTTCTCTTCCATAACTGTAGACCACCTCCCCCATCATCTCAAGTCGTTTCTCCACATCCCCTTTAAGGCTACTGAGAAGACAAACAAGATCACTGTCAATCGCTTCCCATTCCTTTTTCTGACAGGACTTCGGCCACTGGATTTGAGGCTTGCATCCCTCCATCTTTCGCTCCACTGCTGGTTTTGGCTGTATGGGTTTTGGGCTCGGAACTGATGGCATGTAAGTGCTTGAAGGTGCTTCAGTAGGGGTTTTGGTACCCTGTGGACTGTGGTGCTTATCCTGCCACTGGGTTTCACTCGACTTATTTTCCCCACTCCTAAGGAAGTATTGGTCAATGCGAGGCCCCTCGCTAAGTTCCTTCAAGCACTTTTTCCGACCCTGGTGGATTTTCAAACCTTTTGAGGTTGAAACCTTTTCACAGCCACAAACACAGCTCTGGAGTGTGAGTTCTGGCACAGGCACTTTCTTATCAACTGTTGAACTAACCACATTTCTCATTGTCATTTCCATTCCATTGTCTATTGCCGTGAGGTCCGTCAGTGAGTCATCTTTCGCCCTCGCTCTCGCAGACTCAGAGGGTATTCTTCTTTTTGAGGTTTTCATAGCAAATTCGGGTGGATCCAAGCTACTACATGGTGCTGGCTCCTACCAGCATGGGGAGCTAACCCATGCCAGCCCCAATGGGGTCTATTTCCTCCTGTCAGCAGACTCTCCTTGCAGTCACCCGGTCTTTCCCAGGTTGTCAGCTGCTCTTTCGCAGCAGTCACTGGTTTACACCAGAAGTATTAGAGTTAAACAAAGGACTCGATGTTTCAATCCCAAGTAATTACAGTTGAGACCTTGCTAGGACCACCCAGTGATGTTACCCTACACGACACATCATCAGTTGTGTACCCCAGTATCTTTAGGTGTTTCGGCCATTAATCACAAGACACCCTCCTCTGTGGCAGGCCCACCACAGGCTGATCAGTAATACCAGTAAAAAAAATAAAAATAAAAATACCAGTAAAATAATAACAATAATAAAAAGAGAAAATTAATAATGATAAGAAAAATAAATGCTTTATATCAGTCATTCAGCTATTTTATTGTAATTTATCGCTCATTTATTTACACTAGCCCATTACTGCTGAAATCTGGGAATCCAGGGTTCAAATCTCAGCAGTGCTATCGGCCGGCCAGGCGTTGTGTAAACCTGAGACATTAGGAACTTTACTGGTTGGCTGTTTCACTGCAGGCTCCATCCATCAGCCAACAGAATGTGGTGACATCACAACATCAGAGCTGCCAGATTTGTGCACTTTTGACATCATCACCCTGTAGCCTATAAAAGCAGGAGCTGTTCAGTCAGGATCATTTTGGCTTTTGCATCCTGCAGTCGCACCTACTTGGAATAGTTGTCGCATTTACCTAGAGACTAGAGATGGACCAGAATCTGAACCAGTCAGAACCGGTCCTGGTGACAGAAGAGAAGAAGAAGAGGAAGGGAAAGATGTTTAGTCGAGTGGCCGCCCTGATGATGAGGGTTTGGAAATCCAGCTTAAAAGCTCCAACGCCTGAAGAGCAGAGCGAAGACGAGCGCCGCACTCAGCCATCCTGGAGACGCCGGCTGAGAGAAAGACTACGCATTTTTAAAAGGTCCAATAGGGTCGAGAACATCTCCTCCCAAATGCATCCATCTCATGAGCTTCAAGACTTCCAGGACACCATCATGTCCACAAAGAAGAGCAAGGGTTTTGGCTGTGAGAACAAAGTCAAGGGTTCCTGCACTGTGGAGATAAAGTCGAGTCCAAGCAATGACAATCAGGTAAAGGGTTCCGTCAGTGACAAAACAGGCGAGGGTTCCTGCACCAAAAAGAAGAGTGTGGGTCCGGGTTCGAGCACTGACAATCAGGTAAAGGGTCCCAGCAGTAACGAAACAGGCGAGGGTTCCTGCACCGAGCAGACGAGTGTGGCTCAGAGCATTAAAAATGAGGTAAAGGGTTCCGTCAGTGACAAAACAAACGAGGGTGTCTGCACCATGGAGAAGAGAGCGGGTCCGGGTTCGAGCACTGACAATCAGGTCAAGGGTCCCGGCAGTGAGAACAAAGTCAAGGGTTCCTGCACCAAGGAGAGGAGTGCGGGTACGAGCACTGACAATCAGGTCAAGGGTCCCGGCAGTGACAAAACAGGCGAGGGTTCTTGCACCATGAAGAAGAGTGTGGGTCCGGTTTCGAGCACTGACAATCATGTAAAGGGTTCCAGCAGTGAGAACAAAGTCAAGGGTTCCTGCACCGAGCAGACGAGTGCGGGTCCGAGCATTAAAAATGAGGTAAAGGTTTTCGACAGTGAGAACATCATCAAGGGTTCCAGCAGTGATGAAACAAGCAAGGGTTCCTGCATCGAGGAGAACAGCATGGGTGCTAACCCTAAAAATATGGTCATGAGTTTCAGCATCGTGAAGATCGAAGGTTCCTGCACCGAGGAGAACAATGTGGGTCGGAGCAAAGAAAATAAGGTGAAGGCTTCCGGATTAAAGAAGCTGTTCAAAAGTTGCTGCACCAAGAAGAACAAGGTCTTCCCAGCAGAGACCGTTCAAGATATCATGCTCTGCGACCAGAAGGAAAGTTCCAAAACTAAAGAACTGGAGGAAATAGTGGTGACTGAACCCGTCGATGTAGAGGAACAGGCGATCGCCTGTAATTCATGTACTGACTGTCTTCGAGTCAATGTCTTCCTTATCATCCTTCATGTTTTCATTTTCTTTGGAGCTGTTACTGTGGTATCAGCATTTAAATAAATTAAATATTTGCACTATATTGGCTATATATAGTATTCACTCACCCGTCCAAATCATTGAATTCAGGTGTTCCAATCACTTCCATGGCCACAGGTGTATAAAACCGAGCACCTCGGCATGCAGACTGCTTCTACACACATTAGTGAAAGAACGGGTCGCTCTCAGGAGCTCAGTGAATTCCAGCGTGGTACCGTGATGCCACCTGTGCAACAAGTCCAGTCGTGACATTTCCTCACTACTAAATGTTCCACAGTCGACTGTCAGTGCTATTATAACAAAGTGGAAGCGATTGGGAACGACAGCAACTCAGCCACCAAGTGTTAGGCCTTAACTCTTAATGCTTCAGCATACCAAGAGATTTTGGACAATTTCCTGCTCCCAACTTTGTGGGAACAGTTTGGGGATGGCCCCTTCCTGTTCCAACATGACTGTGCACCAGTGCACAAAGTCCATAAAGACACGGATCAGCCAGTTTGGTCCTGACCTCAACCCGATAGAACACCTTTGGGATGAATTAGAGCGGAGACTGTGAGCCAGGCCTTCTCGTCCGACATCAGTGTCTGACCTCACAAATGCGCTTCTGGAAGAATGAACACACTCCTAAACCTTGTGGAAAGCCTTCCCAGAAGAGTTGAAGCTGTTATAGCTGCAAAAGGGGGGCCGACATCATATTAAACCCTATGGATTAAGAATGGGAGTCACTCAAGTTCATATGCGTGTGAAGGCAATCAATAAATCGATTAGTCTAAACTTATTTACTGCTCATTTTAAAGGGGTTCATGTGTGCACTAACATAAAATAATGAAAAACACCATTTATCCTAATGTTTCAATATTTTCTCTAATCTTCTCTTAACACAATATGCACTTCAGGGCTTTATTCTGCAAAAAATTAGGACCGGCCCGCCTGCAGTCCTGACCTGTCCCCAATAGAGAACGTGTGGAGGATTTTGAAACGACGAGACGTGTTTGCAGGAAGAACGAGACAAAATAAAAGCTGAAACACTAAATCACTCGGTCTCCTCGGTGCCAAAACCTCTTTTAAGTGGTGAAAAGGAACGACAACGTTACAAAATGGTAAATGCTTTACTGTCCCAACTTTCTTTGGAATGTGTTACAGGTCTGAAATGCAGGAATGGATGTTTATTAATAAATGAAATGAAGCCAAATAAAAGTCAAAGTAAATGTAAGGAACTCTGTGTTTTTATTATTATTTGCATTTTCCATACTGTCCCAACTTTTTCTGATTTGGGGTGGTACATGACAGGTAATGCTTTCTAAAAACCTTGGTGAGCTAAAACGCCGTGTCTTGTGGATCAGAGGCTAGACCACACAGATCTGAAATATACTGTATATATATATATATATATATATTTATATTTGTGTGGATGGAGATAAAAGCTACGAGGGTTTGTCGGGTTCGAAGCTTGAATGCCATCCCGGAAACCAAAGACAAACTTTAAAAAACGTCCTGTGATCTTCTGTGACCCGTCTTTCATCCTCGTCGCCGCTGGACAGGAGGGACAGACGAGGGTTTGGTCCTGAATGGAGGACTCATTGTGTTTACCACATCAGAGCTTTGGAGAGCTTTTGTTCGCGTGGTACACTCTGATCTTCAGGCAGACCTTTCAACTTCCCCTGTCTCACCTCTATCAGCAGGGTTCATGCCAAAAAGCATCATGGGAAATTAACTGAACAGGTCCGTTCTCCTAAAACCCAATAAAACTGCCACCGAGTGCAGACTGGCGACCGAGAGGAACATTTAAGGCAGCGAATGATGTAGAAAAATATAGATATGAAACCGAACCCGTGTCTGAGAGGAGCGAGAACAAAGCCCATCCTGACCCCCAGCCTTGTTTGTTGAGTATTTGATGTTAGTGAATGGGAACCCGACACCTCACCTAGCGCTGGCTGGTATGCACCGTGCAGACGTTAGCCACAGCCACAGAGGTGACGGCATACACTCGACCTGAGGCTACAAGAGCTCACAGTTACACCCAGAGTCAGCGGGTCATGTTCAGTGCACCTCTCATGGTGGGTACAGTTTATTTACACCGATCAGCCATAACATTAAAACCGCCTCCTTGTTTCTACTTACTGTCCATTTTATCAGCTCCACTTACCATACAGAAGCACTTTGTAGTTCTACAATTACTGACTGTAGTCCATCTGTTTCTCTGCATGCTTTGTTAGCCCCCTTTTCATGATGTTCATGATCAGGACCCCCACAGAGCAGGTATTGCCCACTGCAGTGATACTGACATGCTGGTGGTGTGTTAGTGTGTGTTGTGCTGGTATGAGTGGATCAGACACAGCAGCGCTGCTGGAGTTTTTAAACACCGTGTCCACTCACTGTCCACTCTATTAGACGCGCCTACCTAGTCGGTCCACCTTGTAGATGTAAAGTCAGAGACGATCGCTCATCTATTGCTGCTGTTTGAGTCGCTCATCTTCTAGACCTTCATCAGTGGTCACAGGACGCTGCCCACGGGGCGCTGTCGGCTGGATATTTTTGGTTGGTGGACTATTCTCAGTCCAGCAGTGACAGTGAGGTGTTTAAAAACTCCAGCAGCGCTGCTGTGTCTGATCCACTCGTACCAGCACAACACACACTAACACACCAGCACCATGTCAGTGTCACTGCAGTGCTGAGAATCATCCACCACCTAAATAATACCTGCTCTGTGGTGGTCCTGTGGGGGTCCTGACCATTGAAGAACAGCATGAAAAGGGGGCTAACAAAGCATGTAGAGAAACAGATGGACTACAGTCAGTAATTGTAGAACTACAAAGTGCTTCTATATGGTAAGTGGAGCTGATAAAATGGACAGTGTGGAATATCAGCACCTCTCGTCTAGCAGGCGGACATCATCGTGGGTGCACGGTTCTACATTACCTTAAATAAGAGACGATGTCGGTGGAGTCGTCTGTAGTCTCCTCTCACTCACATCCAGCTGGACTTCATTTCCTCTCCTCTCTTTTTTACTGTGCGTCTCTCACCTGATAAACCCACAGGTCGTGTGAAGGGACGTATATAAACGTACGTCACATATAAATCCTACAAAACGCTTCACGGCTCACGGGGGCCCAAGATTAACACCTACTTAAAACGACAGCTACGCTTCTGTGTCTTCTCTGCTAATGCAACGTCATTAATGATGATTTAATCTTTATATGAAAAACATCTATTATTTTCTCTCATGTCTTAAAGCACTGCACATAATTATACGTTCATCTGTCGTTTTCTATTATGTAATAAATTATCTGTACAGCTGCCCTTCCACTCACCTTTTACTCCATCCATTATTAATCTGTACTAGATACACAGACCTCCTTTTAACTAAGAGACTCAGCTAGTTCAGACACACCCATTGCTAACAACAACATAACAATAAACCCACAGCGTGCCATCCCCGTAAACTAACGTTGGCATTACAGTTGGTCGTACTTCATTAAGTAAGTTCATTGATTTAAACACAGACCTTACAAAGGTGTCGATCCGTTTTGCTCTCTGTCCCACAATCCACAACACAATGGTGTCTAATCTTATTTAGATGGAAACACGCCATCCGACCCACATATAACCACTGGTTAAGGGACAATGCACAATTTCTTTATCTAAAATATAATTCGGTGCACAATTAGGATCAACACAGGACGTTTCTCCCATATTTGGGGGAAGTTCTTGGACTTTTTCCTCTAACATCACTTCCCTAGACGTTACAGACATTCCTTGAACTATTTATTTCAATTATAATCATTACTTCAATTATAGTGTTGTAGCAGATCGAGATTAAAATTTTGAATCGAACAATGTTTTATTGGGCTGTTTGTGCCACTTTAAACGTGTCACTGTGGTAATCTGCGCTGCTTTAGCACAGCAACATTGTGTTAATACTGTATAACGATAACGCGGGTCTTTCTCCAGTTTGTGTCGCGAGTTACAAATTACTCATTACTCATTACACAAATTCATCAAATTACTGCTACATATTTTGAAATATAGGTTTTTTTTTAAAAAGTGCATGGACTGTACACGACATGAACTCACCTCACTGTCCCCCCATTGGCTGCACTCGCCAGGTCATTATTATTATATTAGAATATTTTTGTTAAAATTGAAATAACTAAAACTGTGCATTAAAAATACCAGAGGCAGGAATTTAGACTTGAAGTGTAACTTTTGAGTGAGTGACTTTTTATTCATTCTGATCAGCTATCAGCATATGCAATTTGTTAAGGGGGCCCAATACGTTTTTTTGCACTGGGGGGCCATGAGCTCCTAGTTACACCACTGGTGTTGCATCTAGAAATGGTTCATATTATGAGTGCCTGTTTTCAGTGGTTATGAACAGGAAACTTTTGTCAGATAATGTGAACAGACTGGCTGAAAGATGGGGAGCTGTTAACCTCTCTATATAGACATTGGCTGGCCTTAATAAAAATAATTTAGATTTAATAATTTTATCATAATTTTATGAATGTTTTTATTAGTAAACATGTTCTTGTAATAAAAACGTGTATAACTGTTCAAATTGTGCTTAGTCTGAGTCTAGTTATTAGTTGGCGATTCATTTGGTTCTTTAATCTCGATAAAAAATTTTAATCGCAGGACAGCCCTAAAATATATATGTGTTAGGGCTGCACGATATATCGTTTCAGCATCGTCATCAAGATGTGTGCATGCGCAATAGTCACATCGCAGGACGTGCCATGTCGCTTAATGCAAATTAAATCAAATACGTCATGCCAAAACTTTTTTGCTGCTCGACACAAAACGAAAATTCACACCGTTCTCATTTTCCATGACGCATCTACACCAGTGTGTTCGAAACCCAGTGAGCCGCCTCGCCGTCTTACTACCTGCACATGCAGCCGCCTCAGTAGAGAGAATTCTAATCAGTCATTAACTTTTATAAGGCAGGTTATTCGAACGCGCTACTTAGCGATTCCATCGGGTTTAGCATTTAGCATCTTGCCATTAAAACCAATGGAATGAGGTGGGACAGCGCTAACGTGTCAATATAACATCTGGATTCGTGTACAGAAAACTCTTACATCTGCTGACGAGCCCAAACTTGCAAATAAAAACACTCGTTAAAAATCAATAATTATTTATTTACGTTTGAAAATAACTTTGTCCGCACCGTCAGCCATGTTTATTTTTCTGTGAGAGAAGAGATGCCGCAATGAATTCTGGGATTGCCTTCATCACTAAGGACGCTTCCGATTCTCACTCGTTCTTGAGTCAAAATAACATTGAAATATTAAGACGCCTCAGTAGTGAGCTTAGTAACTAAGGCATCTCGGATTTGGAACAGGTGTATAGCTGCTCTTTTGTTTGTATAGTTTTTTTTTTTTATAATGTTTACTATTTGAAGAGGTTTTGATTGTGAAATAAAATATTAAATGACCCATTTTGTCAATCCTGTTAATAATTCCCTCATGTGATATTGAAGCTTTCTTAGTTTAATGCTCAGTTTCAACCCAGTACAAAGATGTAGCTGGTCATAATCTTTTGTATCCCTTGTAGGCACCACACTTTTTCACAGATGAGCCCCTTATTTAGAGTAAGATACATGCATTATTAATATTATTAATAATGTGGTGAAAATTCCTGCATTTTTTAATATCGCAATATACAGTGTATCACAAAAGTGAGTACACCCCTCACATTTCTGCAAATATTTCATTATATCTTTTCATGGGACAACACTATAGACATGAAACTTGGATATAACTTAGAGTAGTCAGTGTACAGCTTGTATAGCAGTGTAGATTTACTGTCTTCTGAAAATAACTCAACACACAGCCATTAATGTCTAAATAGCTGCAACATAAGTGAGTACACCCCACAGTGAACATGTCCAAATTGTGCCCAAATATGTCGTTGTCCCTCCCTGGTGTCATGTGTCAAGGTCCCAGGTGTAAATGGGGAGCAGCGCTGTTAAATTTGTTGTTTTGGGTACAATTCTCTCATACTGGCCACTGGATATTCAACATGGCACCTCATGGCAAAGAACTCTCTGAGGATGTGAGAAATAGAATTGTTGCTCTCCACAAAGATGGCCTGGGCTATAAGAAGATTGCTAACACCCTGAAACTGAGCTACAGCATGGTGGCCAAGGTCATACAGCGGTTTTCCAGGACAGGTTCCACTCAGAACAGTCTTCGCCAGGGTCGACCAAAGAAGTTGAGTCCACGTGTTCGGCGTCATATCCAGAGGTTGGCTTTAAAAAATAGACACATGAGTGCTGCCAGCATTGCTGCAGAGGTTGAAGACGTGGGAGGTCAGCCTGTCAGTGCTCAGACCATACGCCGCACACTGCATCAACTCGGTCTGCATGGTCGTCATCCCAGAAGGAAGCTGACGCACAAGAAATCCCGCAAACAGTTTGCTGAAGACAAGCAGTCCAAGAACATGGATTACTGGAATGCCCTGTGGTCTGACGAGACCAAGATAAACTCGTTTGGCTCAGATGGTGTCCAGCATGTGTGGCGGCGCCCTGGTGAGAAGTACCGAGACAACTGTATCTTGCCTACAGTCAAGCATGGTGGTGGTAGCATCATGGTCTTGGGCTGCATGAGTGTTGCTGGCACTGGGGAGCTGCAGTTCATTGAGGGAAACATGAATTCCAACATGTACTGTGACATTCTGAAACAGAGCATGATCCCCTCCCTTCGAAAACTGGCAGTTCTCCAACAGGATATTGACCCCAAACACAACCTCCAAGATGACAACTGCCTTGCTGAGGAAGCTGAAGGTAAAGGTGATGGACTAAACCCAATTGAGCACCTGTGGCGCATCCTCAAGTGGAAGGTGGAGGAGTTCAAGGTGTCTAACATCCACCAGCTCCGTGATGTCATCATGGAGGAGTGGAAGAGGATTCCAGTAGCAACCTGTGCAGCTCTGGTGAATTCCATGCCCAGGAGGGTTAAGGCAGTGCTGGATAATAATGGTGGTCACACAAAATATTGACACTTTGGGCACAATTTGGACATGTTCACTGTGGGGTGTACTCACTTATGTTGCAGCCATTTAGACATTAATGGCTGTGTGTTGAGTTATTTTCAGAAGACAGTAAATCTACACTGCTATACAAGTTGTACACTGACTACTCTAACTTATATCCAAGTTTCATGTCTATAGTGTTGTCCCATGAAAAGATATAATAAAATATTTGCAGAAATGTGAGGGGTGTACTCACTTTTGTGATACACTGTATATCGCAGGGAAAAAAAATCTCAATGTCAGTTTTTTCCAATATCATGCAGCCCTAATATATATATATATATATAATGCTACAGCCAGTATAATATCATTTCCTGTCCTGAAGTTGCTTTGTAAAGTGTACTAAAAACCCTGAACAGTCACATACGTGTATTATATTTTTATGATTCTCTTTTATCGCAGCTATTGGAAACTTTTCAACCATGGAAGAAATCAAACCCTCTTGTAAAAGCTTTAGAACATAAAAGCTTTCACTATGATTATAATTTGATTCAGATTCATGCACATGTGCACCTGCACGACCTTCATCTCAGATATCTGCTCAGTATATAATCAGTTATTAAATATGAAGACTCTGAGCCGAGCGCCGAGACCATTACACCCATCTGTTGCTGATAGTGAGCTGCAGGTATCTGCGCTGATCATTTATTTATCCGGCCCACGCTTTCCCTGAAACCAACACTAATCCTCCCCATGTATCATTCATCATGGCCGAACACCTGACCTATAAATTTTTCAGCGCTGGGTAGCCGGCGGTTTTGTTTCTCGGGTGCGGATCATTTAGTTGTATTGAAAGGGTTCGGAGGGTACGGCAGGTTCAGATGTTCAAAAGGTCAAGGCTACTGGAAACGCAAACCTGCCTCGTGCGAACTAGCCATAAACAACGTGCACATTCTGTACCGACACGTGAAACATTCAACACGGAGTCTGAACTGAGAAAATAATAAACAACACAACCAACAACATGTACCATGGTGTGAAACCATCACTCTTACTAAGACTCACCATTTTAAAATCCTAACAGGAAGATTATTATACTGCTTTAAATTAAACATAACCACTTCCCTCTGAAATCTTTTACAGCCATTTTATCCTGGTCAGGGTCACGTTGGGTTTGATTCGTTGGGCGAAAGTAACTTTAATTGGATGCCTGACTGCATGTCATGTCTTTAGGGCAGTTGTAGCCTAGTGGTTAAGGTACTGGACTAGTAAGCAGTAGGTTGCTGGTTAAGATAAGATAAGATAAGATAAGATTCCTTTATTGATCCCCATGGGGGAAATTCGAGTGATACAGCAGTTCCAGTACAGTAAGTAGAGTAAATAAAAATAGAATAAAAAAGAAAAAATAAGGAAAGAAATTTGCTATGCAATGCAATTACTATTATACATCAGTATGGCAATTACTACAATATAATACAAACACTTTATATTCTAATATATACATATGTGTAAATAATGAAACAGAGTCCAGTGCTGGGCAAAAGGGTAGGGGGGATCTTGAGTTATTGTATGGGGAAAGCTGGCTCATTCGTGTGAGGACAGTCTGTGTATTCTGCTATTGTTATGCAGTCTGATGGAGGTCCGTCTTGCTTTTTGGTGGAATTAGTCTATGACTAAAATAACTACCCAGCCGCCATAGTTCCTCATTGAGAGGGTGAGAAGGATTATCCAGGATGGCCCTGATTTTGTTCTTTGTTCTTTTCTCCCATACCACCTCCAGACTGTCCAGCTGAAGACCCACCACAGAACTGGCTTTCCTGACCAGCTTATTTAGTTTGTTGGCATCTCCAGCCTTGATGCCACCACCCCAGCACACCACCGCAAAAAAGAGGGCGCTGGCAACCACAGACTGATAGAAAGCTTTCAGCAGTCTGTTGCACACATTGAAAGACCTCAGCCTCCTCAGAAAAAACAGTCTACTTTGTCCTTTCCTATAGATGGCATCAGTGTTATGTGTCCAGTCCAGTTTGTTATTTATATGTACCCCAAGGTACTTGTAGGAGTCCACCCTCTCCACTTCCTTTCCCTGTATGAAAACAGGGACAGCGGTTCAAACCCCACTACTGCCAGATTGCCACTGTTAGGCCCTTGATTAAAGCCCTTAATCCTCAATTGCTTGGACTGTATTCTGTAAGTCGTAAATGCAAATGAAATGTCTATGGAATTGTGGGAGAAAACCCAGAGAAAAAGTTCCCGGAGGAAACTGACACGGACAGAGGGAGAACATGCAAATTCACACAGAAAGGAATCGGACCCAGGCAACAGTGAACAACAGTGCTACCCACTGCAGCACAGTGCCGCCCTAAATAGAAACATACACACTCACTCACTTTCTTACCTGCTCATCAATCAGGGTCGGGGGGGGGGGGGGGGCTGCTGGAGCATATCCCAGCTTTTCAATCGACGCAAGGCACACAGTAACACCCTGGACGGGGCGCCAGTCCATCGCAGGGCGCACACACACACACACACACACCCATTCACCTATAGGGCAATTCAGTGTCTCTAATTAACCTGACTGCATGTTTTTGGACTGTGGAAACTGGAGCTCCTGGAGGAAAACCACACAGACACGGGGAGAACATGCAAACTCTGCACAGAAAGGACCCGGACCGCCACGCCTGGGAATCAAACCCAGGACCTTCTTGCTGTGAGCCACCGTGTCACCCACATATTTTATTGCATTTTAAAAATTGATTTCTAGGTATGAATACTGACAATAATTTTTTTTAATTGTTTGGTTTATTCCAATAGATTTAGATAAAAGAATAAACTGGTACCTGAGTGTATTTTGTTATTTCTAAATGTTTTATTTATCTGTTACCGGATCGGACGTATTTATCAGCTCCTGATTCATGCAGCTTGAATATATTAGAGCTAAAAGTTCATGAGTGAAAGAGTTCTGCCAGCATATTAATGGCTGCTTTAATGATGATTTATTGCATTATTAAGAACTAATATCCAGAATCTGGACAGAAGAGAAAATGAAACGACTGCACGGCTGCATGGAAATGGTTTACTTTTAAATATTATTACTGGCGTGTAAATTCTTCATCTCGAAACTCTTGGAAGGTGTAAGAGTCAAATAAACGTGGGCTTTGAAACAGGCAGTATATTTACTCATATTCAGCTTTCAACATTGAACTGCAGACACAGAAAGGCCCTTTCTGCCTCAAATTCGTTCTTGGGTTTGCAGTAGAAACTCAAACTGAGTGAGCGATGGAGAGTCGGTCAGAGAGAACGAGAAACAAAACAGTAACGAAAACTTACAAATTACATTCGCGGAGCTGAATCAGCTTATTTAATACTGCTTTATTTAACTCATCCATTAAACACTGCATATATACACTGTAACCTGAGTCTGGAGACGTAGGGATGTTTTGTTAAATACAATAAAACAAAGAATCTGATGTGTTTATTTACTTAAATCTTTATTTCACTGATAAAAGTAGAAGACAAAAAATTCTAATGTTTCACTGATCAACTTAAACACAAAATAACAAAAAAGTTGGGACAGGGGCGTGTTTACCTTGTGTTCCATTTAATAAGCCGTACAGTTTTCATATATACATGTATATACACTGATCAATTACAATGCTGTTCTTCAATGGTCAGGACCCCCACAGAGCAGGTATTATTTAGGTGGTGGATCATTCTCAGCACTACAGACACAGCAGCGCTGCTGGAGTTTTTAAACACCGTGTCCACTCACTGTCCACTCTATTAGACACTCCTACCTAGTCGGTCCACCTTGTAGATATAAAGTCAGAGACGATCGCTCATCTATTGCTGCTGTTTGAGTCGGTCATCTTCTAGACCTTCATCAGTGGTCACAGGACGCTGCCCACGGGGCGCTGTCGGCTGGATATTTTTGGTTGGTGGACTATTCTCAGTCCAGCAGTGACAGTGAGGTGTTTAAAAACTCCAGCAGCGCTGCTGTGTCTGATCCACTCATACCAGCACAACACACACTAACACACCACCACCATGTCAGTGTCACTGCAGTGCTGAGTATCATCCACCACCTAAATAATACCTGCTCTGTGGGGGTCCTGTGGGGGTCCTGACCATTGAAGAACATAAATGTAAAAATATAAAACACTGAGCATCCAAAGAAAGAAAGATGGTTTATAGGGCAGTTGTAGCCTAGTGGTTAAGGTACTGGACTAGCAATCGAAAGGTCGTTGGTTTAAGCCTCACCACTGCCAGGTTGCAACTGTTGGGCCCTTGAGTAAAGTCAGTTTCATAGCGGCCTAATAAAACTGAATTAATTAAACAGAATTTAAGAAAGAGAGAGTGATAAAAATGAGAGAGCGGGAAAAAGGTGGGCACAGAATGAGAGAGAAAAAAATAAAGTGAGAGAGAGAGAGAGAGAGAGAGCTTCTCACCGCAGGACAGGTAGAATTTCATCCCCTTTGAAGTAACAGAGAAGGATTCAGGCCCCTCATTAGCCAGATAGAATCTACACTCAGACATGTAAGTTAGCGATTCAAATCTATTGGGACAGATTGAATTCCGTTAAATAGTGCTGTTCGCCGCTTTTCTCAGGCTCTCTCGTCCATCTCCTATAAAGCAGCGAACAATGAGAAACACTGCGAGACATTCAGTGGCAGAATCTGGCTGGGAAAAATCCTTCAGCTTTCTCATATTCTCCCCTTTCACAAATCCCTCCGTAGACAGGTAGTGTGTGTGAATGGCACTCTGTTAGTCCGCCTTTTAAATCACAATCAGGAAAGTGTGCTCAACACATCTCAGGACGACTCGGATCTCAGTTTCTTCTTTCGTACGGTACACGTAATCGACCGAGGCGGGACCGCCACAGTTTATTTGACCGGGGTGTGCACCAGAAGCCCTGCGATGGATTGGCGCCCGGTAAGTGTTTCACGGTGGAACTGGACCCACACAACCCTGACCAGCATGTCCAGAAAATGTTCGTATTGGGTCAGTGAAGTAGAGCAAAAATGCATAATATACATAAAATACACTTACTGACCACCTCAAGACTGCGTCACATAACAGGGAAGTTGTAGCCTTGTGGTTAAGGTACTGGACTAGTAATCAAAAGGTCACTGGTTTAAGCCCCACCACTGCCAGGTTGGCACTGTTGGGCCCTTAATTGCTTAGACAGTATACTGTCACAGTACTGTGCTTCACTTTGGATAAACGCGTCCGCTAAATGCTGAAAATGTAAACGTAACCGCTACATATTGGTCACCAGATACAGGTCTGATGACTAGGAAGGCACTGGAAGTTCAGTGAATGTACATGACGCATGACGTATGTTATTTTGCTGTGTCCATTATATAATGGACAATTGTGGCCATAAAGGATCAGCAAAGATACTCATATTTGTGTATTAGCTAATAATAAGTCTTAGCCAAAGTCCAAATATGATTGGCTGTTTAGAAGCAGTGTTTCAAATATACCCACAGTCCCTTGTGTAACTCCTCCAAGGGCACACTTGTAAACCTTTCTCCAAAGTAATTTGCATGGTTATATAAAAAAAGGTTGGGGAACACTGGTGTAGAGAGCTCACTGGGTTTTTGAACGCACCCAATGATTGGCTTGTTCAAGAAAGTAAGGCTGTAAGGACTCCTCAAAACGAATGCAGTTACAATCACGACCTCTGCTGGCTGAACGATGGTGCTGCACTGAGACGGGGGATAATGAGGATCAATGCGTGACTCTCCATGCATAGATCAGATACAGATCTCCATATAAACCCGCATCAAGCAGGTGAAAAGAAGCGGTTGATGCTGCACACGTGTCGGATGGGGTGTGTGTTAGTTATGATCCTCCTCGGTCAGGAGTGGAGGTCTGCAGCAGTAGAGGAAAAATACAATCTGGTAATTGGGATACAACTAGATTGTAGGGCTGCCACGATTGGTCGACCCAATCAATGACGTTGATGCTAAAAATCTATATTTTAAGTCGATGCATGGTTTTTAAAACTATATGTTTATAAATTATCCTTTTTAATTTCTACAGCATCTCCGTTCATATAAGCTTTCATATGATTCCTTCAGCACTACTTGCTGTGTGCAGGACCTCAGTCGTATTTGGTCCGGTCACTGGTTGGCGGCATTAAGCGCCGTCTTAAAAAATGCCATCAGAGGCCGATTGTAGAGCTTTCAAAGAAAAGCTCAAAGTTTTCCACGACCCAAATCATCCAAAGTTTGGTGATACTTAAAACTGGCACAAAACTAAAAGTGGTTTGTTCACTGTGCAGAGCTTTGATGGTACCACAGCAGCACCAGCGCCATGTTGCACGTCTATATTGTTTCATTACGCTTCTTAATCGTGGAGATCTCGGAATAGCGTATTCCTTAGCGAGTTCAGTCAGACCGCCGCGCACTTTGCTGCGTTGGGCTCAAAGCGCAAAAAGCTTCTCGTGTGAATGCTCCCAAACACTCACCACTGTGTTTACATGGCTCAGAATGTGAAGTAAGTGTTGAGTGAATGTGCAGGTTAGAATCTGGGCTTATTCTGTCGTTACTGTACGTAGGACTTAATGAGACCCGGCTATATCTAACTAATTTATTTCTGCTATAAGTTTAAGCACTGTGTTTAATATGGAGCACTTGAGAATGTGATAATATGAACACAAAACCTGTTTACATTTAGTCCTGTGCCGTATTATTATGCCGTACAGTTTGTTGTTAAAATAAAAGAAGCTTAAATAAGATTTTTTTGTAGGAAAATTAATCGCTTACATGAATGGACTAATTGGTAAAATAGTTTATAGATTAATCGATAGAAAAATAGTCGTTAGTGGCCGCCCTACTAGATTGGAGGGAAAAATTGGGTATAAATTGGGAACTGCTATACTGTCAGCTTCTCTAGCTGGACTGATTATGAAAAATTAAAAAATAACCTTGGTTATTTTGGAGGCTGAGTGGTCACCATCCATTACAGTTCAGCAGATTAAACATCTTTTAGATCCTCAGATTAAAAACACATCCTTTTATTTTATCATTTATTTCCACCGCTTGGCTGCTGCTGCTGCTTCCCTGTGTCGGCAGGAAACGTCTACCTAGAGGAAGTGTGATAAGATTGAAGGCTTTCAGGAACGTGAGATTACGTGCTGAGCCAATTCTCGGCCACTGGTTTAGCTCCCAGATAGGGAGCGCAGATAGGGCTCGGGGGGGTTAAAGGGGGTGGGAGAGATCTCCCCGGACGGGCCGAAGACACCTCGGATTGAAAACAGCCATTCATGTCGACCGTGGTGAGCTTCTGAAGGGATTAGGTTTGAGTTTCATCTTTTGTGCTTGTTGTTAAAATTGACCTCACTAGAGGGAAGCGGTGAAGTTCTGCGTGTACTTGGTCATAGCCGAGACCTGAACTGAGTGTGCAGCTTAATTAGCTGGTTTATTGCGAGCGCAGGAACTGCACGTGCAGCAGCGAGGGCAGCTTGTAAAAATGCACCAGAGTTTGGTACAGTCCACATTTCTACTTTAAGTACAAGCATGAGTGAAGGATCGCAGAAGCACGCCAGCCTAGATGAACACAGCGTGGGCACCGTTCAGGGACACTAGACCACAGTTTTGTCGCTGCGCTCAGAAGCCATGGACAGTTTGGTAGACAGCAGATGTTTCTTCTCCAGGCCTGCTTTCGTCTCCAACCCCTGCCCCCCCCCCCCCCCCCCCCCCCCCCGACCCTCCCCCAGCCCGAAAACGCTTCGTTCTCATAGTTTGCGAGGACAATCCCGATTCCAGCAGCAGACAATCAAGACACAAGACCAGCCTGTCCAGACTTTCGTAATCACCCGACAGTCACGCAAAAAAGTGCCATGTGGAGACAATAACCAGAGATTATACAGTACACTGGATGTACTTGCTGACTGAAAGGAATCGCTCATGTAAAACTGGAATGTACACGGTGCTGCGGATGCTTGTTTATATTTGCACGGAGCATCGTGAGAACTGCATTCCACTGTGCTCAAGCTGGACGCCCACCAGTGATTTTAGGGCCGTTCACTCTCACTAATATTATTTGTATGCAAATCAATCAATCAATTTTACTGTTCATCGAGTGAAACATCACACTATTACATACTGTTTGGGTCGTTCCTGAAATTTGGTGCCTTTTGAAAATGAAACCCTGTTTTAATTTGTTTTTCATGTTTTATCCGCTTGTTAAGTGGTGACGTGTCGACCTTATGATACGTCACATCCAAGTTGGCTGAGTCCCTCGAATTTTCAATATGCCACAGCGCTGTGTCCCGTACTGCTTCAACAGGTCCGAGTCGAAAAAAAACTACCCAACTGTCTTTTTACCGCTTTCCTTGCGATTAGATATCATGAAGTAATATTTTTGTTCATAATTCAATGTAAAAAGGTAAACTGTCATCGTATATTCATTACACGTGTTTCAAGCTTTTTTTTAATTTCATAATAATGTGAGATTCTGGATTTTTACTATATAAGCTATAAGCTATACTGATTAAAAGTAAAACCAAAGAGTTAGAAATGTCAGTTTTCATGTAATGAATTAAAAATATGACCGTTTACCTCTTGATGAGGTGACATGAAATGAAATAATGACATGAAATAATGACATATATTGTCGGTATATAGAGTCAGTACAATTCTGCCCCCCCGCAGGCTCCACCGAAGAGGACTAATGAATAACAGCATACACTGATTACCAGGAAAAATCATCAATAGCTGAAATACCAAGTCTCCACCTCAAATAAGTATTCTTTAACCAAACAGAAAATATTTATGACAATAAACATAGATCATTACAATTAGTGCAATATGGATCTTACAATATATATAGAAAAAGGTTCACAGGTTTAGCCATAGTTGTTTGCGTTTGCGATTAGGCCCTGGAAATGATGCGTGACGTCACACTTAACAAGCGAATTATAAAAAGGACGTATTATACTTTTCCAAACTAATACTGCTCATGCTAAATTACACACACACACCTCATATACACTGAGACGTCCACCCTGTTACGTATTAGGTTGGACCATAACAGGGTGGACATTCTGACACAAAATTAGCCATTAGCTAGCGAGTGAGCAAAACCACGCTAGCATAAAAGTGCTGCTTTTTAGTGTGATCATTTTTTAAATGATCAAATCGTATTGCTTTTTCTCATATATCCCATAACAGGGTGGACATGTTATGGTTGACCATATAAGACTTTTAGGGTAAAATGTGGAAAAAAACAACATTAAAATGAGGAGTTTAATAAGCCGCTCATCTTCCACAGCTGTTTTCCCTCCAAAAAGATCATGTGAGCTCCAGGAAATGATGTCAGTATGTAAAAAAGCTCTTCATTTTAAGAGACAGGGGCTGCTATATACACAGTGCTATATAAACGCTGCTATATACACGCTGCTATATACACACTGCTATATAAACGCTGATATATACACGCTGCTATATACACGCTGCTATATACACAAGGACTCACTGGTGTACGTACATTTTCTCTGTTTACACAGCACAGCATAGCACCGGCGCATTAGCTGTGATGGGTTAGCAAGTCATATAAGCAGGATAAATGAGAAATTTATCATCAAACACTTTAATCTGTGTAATCTGGTACACTTAAGTCCTTGAACTGTCTGGCTGGCAGCTCTTTTTACACTCTTGCACACACAACAGAATTGAGAAGACGCTCTTATTCACAATGACTTACAGAGAAGCTTTTTCACTCCAGTACAAGAGGAAAACACACTGAGAACACCAATCCACTGAAACTCCCCACTCGGAAATAAAGATATATGGGTACAACAGAGAGTTTGTTTTGTCTTTGTGTTAATCAATGTTAGTTCTTAGTTTTGGCCAATTGATTATTTTAGTATTCACGTTATTTTATTTTAAACTAATTACATTAAAAGAAGGAAATAATGCAAATAAACATGATTCCAGTTTGTATAGCAGACATGTACATAATAAATATCAGATCCTGGCCTCGGCTCCGAATTCCTAATCGGTTCACGTCTGAGTATCGACTAAGCCACTACCTAAACAAATGAAGATACACCACATGTCCAAAAGTATGTGTTTACCAGACCATGAGCATGTCAAACATTCCATCTCAAGACCCTGGTCACGAATACGAGCACGAGTCGGCACCCAGAATTCACGCAACGGCTTCCAATTATATTTCAATTCATCCCACAATTAGGCTGAGGTCAAGGCTCGGTGAAGGCCACACCAAACTCCTGGAACCACGTCGTTATGAAGCTCACATTGTACACAGCGCCCCAGTCACTCACGCTGGAACAGGAAAGAGCCTCTTCCAAATCAAATTAATGCTGAGCAGCATGTCAGGGTTTGGCTGTTTGTGATACTACTGTTAACAGACATTTATTAGATATATACCGATCAGCCATAACATTAAAACCACTCACCATTAAAACCACTCACTGTCCATTTTATCAGCTCCACTTACCATATAGAAGCACTATGTAGTTCTACAATTACTGACTGTAGTCCATCTGTTTCTCTACATGCTGTTTTTCAATGGTCAGGACCCCCACAGGACCCCCACAGAGCAGGTATTATTTAGGTGGTGGATGATTCTCAGCACTGCAGTGACACTGACATGGTGCTGGTGTGTTAGTGTGTGTTGTGCTGGTATGAGTGGATCAGACACAGCAGTGCTGCTGGAGTTTTTAAATTCCGTGTCCACTCACTGTCCACTCTATTAGACACTCCTACCTAGTCGCTCCACCTTGTAGACGTGAAGTCAGAGACGATCGCTCATCTATTGCTGCTGTTTGAGTCGCTCATCTTCTAGACCTTCATCAGTGGTCACAGAACGCTGGTCCTGTGGGGGTCCTGACCATTAAAGAACAGGGTGAAAGGGGGTAACAAAGCATGCAGAGAAACAGATGGACTACAGTCAGTAATTGTAGAACTACAAAGTGCTTCTATATGGTAAGTGGAGCTGATAACATGGACAGTTTTAATATTTTGGCTGATCGGTGTAACTACTAAGCAATTCTCTACTGACTGGGCATCAAGCATTTTAAATAGAGTTTAGTGAAGCCCACCACCTTGTGCATGTTTTTGAAGGTAAAGGGGAACCAGATCACCCAGAGAAAACCAACAAACAAAAACAAACAAAGTTTAAACCCAGGTCCCCAGGGCCAGTATTACTGTGTAGCACCTACACTAATTGCTATAGCAACATGTGTCATGAATGCTTCTGTTTACTGCCTGTAATGAGTTTTACATGTTCTCTCTTAGCTCCTTTTGACCAATGTAAAACGAACAGGTTCAGAACCATGAACGTTCGTTCCCAGATGGACCCAAATCCGGCCCGCCACATCATTCTATGTGGTCCGCGAGAGCTTCAAAAGACGTCTGATTGCCTTAAAATACACCGTAAAATCCTACATAATCTCCCACAATGCATGACGATTTTGTGAACCGCATCCCGCCACCAGATGGCGGTGTTTCCACATCAGCGTTTAACTAAGGCGGTTTTCCAACAAGTGATGTTGAGAAATATTTACAAATATTGAAAATTGAAGCAGAAGGAGATTTAGGAAATGTATTGAAAGATGTGAAAGTGAAAACGAGTTTGTGCTCCTAGAAGAGAAAGCGGTGCGTCTCTTGTGTTATGAGGGCGTGTCTGTGGTAAAGGAGGACAATATAAATGTAGATATACGTTACAAATATACAGAATAAATTTGGCATTTTGACACCAAACAGAATTTAGTCTCCAAGAAAAACAACAAGAAAAACTGCAATCACAGCAGGATACGTTACAATCGGCCTTTTGAGGGACACCACAATGCAGATGTGGCCCTCGCTGAAAATGAGTTCAACACCCCTGCTGTAGAGGAACGAGAACGTCTTCTTATCACTGATAGTTGATCCGTGCTTGATTTTTATAACAGCAGCACAATTGCTGGCAGGTCGTCTGTGTACTTCGTCATCTTGTTACTACTGTTTACTTCCCTTGTATGTTGTGCAGCGCCCTCCGTTGATGATACATCCTCAGTTCCATTAAAAACTGGTGCAAATTATAGCACCAAGGTCCTAAAGAGCCTGAACTGAACCAGTTCGAGATCCGTCATTTTGGTCGAAAAGATCTATCTGTGTCCGTCAGGGTTCCTCCAGGAGCAGAAGATAATCCGACTGCTCTAAATGGGCCCCTACTTGTAACTAAATAAATGTGAGTGTGTGTAAGACTGGAATGGACTGATGCTGTTTAGGATTTAATCTTGATTTGGGTTTCCAGTCGACATGCATTCCGGTACACTCAACCTAGCTACGTTAGCATCGTAGCTTGACAGCGAAACTAAAGACGCCAACCATGCCGCGGCTGATTGAGAACATTTGGAATAAGTGGAACGTGATGTTTCGTTACCTCTTGATGCATGAAAAATAATCCAGGTAAACAAGTCCACAAAGTTTCGTCACTCATCCAAGTGACTTCTTCCTGGGATAAGTGATGAAACGTTTCAACTCGTGTCCAGATGAACTGATCCAACCTTGTGGAGATGTTTCCTTACGTTTCTTGTTAAATGATCCAGTTAATTAAGTTCTGCTACTGCTGATGCACTTGTACACAAAGACATTCTAATGGAGGTGATACATCTTGTAAACCACAGTGGAACCAAATTGCCACCGTTTTTTATTACTTTTGATGCTTTGTTTGTGTTGCCTGGGTTGTGTTAAAAATCATTAACAAAATGTGGGTCGCTTGAAACTGAGTTTGAAAACCTGCATTAAAGCATGAATAAAGTTTGTTGCTGATCACATATATACTGATCAGCCATAACATTAAAACCACCTCCTTGTTTCTACCCTCACTGTCCATTTTATCAGCTCCACTTACCATATAGAAGCACTTTGTAGTTCTACAATTACTGACTGTAGTCCGTCTGTTTCTCTGCATGCTTTGTTAGCCCCCTTTCATGCTGTTCTTCAATGGTCAGGACCCCCACAGAGCAGGTATTATTTAGGTGGTGGATCATTCTCAGCACTGCAGTGACACTGACATGGTGGTGGTGTGTTAATGTGTGTTGTGCTGGTATGAGTGGATCAGACACAGCAGCACTGCTGGAGTTTTTAAACACCTCACTGTCACTGCTGGACTGAGAATCGTCCACCAACCAAAAACATCCAGCCAACAGTGCCCCGCGGGCAGTGTCTAGAAGGTTAAGGTCTAGAAGATGAGCGACTCAAACAGCAGCAATAGATGAGCGATCGTCTCTGACTTTACATCTACAAGGTGGACCGACTAGGTAGGAGTGTCTAATAGAGTGGACAGTGAGTGGACACGGTGTTTAAAACTCCAGCAGCGCTGCTGTGTCTGATCCACTCATACCAGCACAACACACACTAACACACCAGCACTATGTCAGTGTCACTGCAGTGCTGAGAATCATCCACCACCTAAATAATACCTGCTCTGTGGTGGTCCTGTGGGGGTCCTGACTATTGAAGAACAGCAGAGAAACAGATGGACCACAGTCAGTAATTGTAGAACTACAAAGTGCTTCTATATGGTAAGGGAAGAAGACATTGCCAAGGGGCAAGTTTAGTACAGCCAATCCACCTTCTTCATATTGTGGATATGTTTTAAAGTCCCTTAAATCACAAACACAATGTACTGTATGTATGTACAGTGGGGCCAAAAAGTAATTAGTCAGCCACTGATTGTGCAAGTTCTCCTACTTAGAAAGATGAGAGAGGTCTGTAATTTTCACCATAGGTACACTTCAACTATGAGAGACAAAATGAGAAAAAAAAATCCAGGAAATCACATTGTAGGATTTTTAAAGAATTTATTTGTAAATTATGGTGGAAAATAAGTATTTGGTCAAACACAAACAAGCAAGATTTCTGGCTCTCACAGACCTGTAACTTCTTCTTTAAGAAGCTCTTCTGTCCTCCACTCGTTACCTGTATTATTGGCACCTGTTTGACATCGTTATCTGTATAAAAGACACCTGTCCACAGCCTCAAACAGTCAGACTCCAAACTCAACCATGGCCAAGACCAAAGAGCTGTCGAAGGACACCAGGAAGAAAATTGTAGACCTGCACCAGGCTGGGAAGAGTGAATCTACAATAGGCAAGCAGTTTGGTGTGAATAAATCAACTGTGGGAGCAATTGTAAGAAAATGGAAGACATACAAGACCATTGATAATCTCCCTCGATCCCGTGGGGTCAAAATGATCATGAGAACGGTGAGCAAAAATCCCAGAACTACACGGAGGGACCTGATGAATGACCTGCAGAGAGCTGGGACCAAAGTAACAAAGGCTACCATCAGTAACACACTACGCCGAGAGGGACTCAAATCCTGCAGTGCCAGGCGTGTCCCCCTGCTTAAGCCAGTACATGTCCAGGCCCATCTGAAGTTTGCCAGAGAGCATATGGATGATCCAGAAGAGGATTGGGAGAATATCATGTGGTCAGATGAAACCAAAATGGAACTTTTTGGTAAAAACTCAACTCGTCGTGTTTGGAGGAAGAAGAATGCTGAGTAAACACCATACCTACTGTGAAGCATGGGGTGGAAACATCATGCTTTGGGGCTGTTTTTCTGCAAAGGGGACAGGACGACTGATCCGTGTTAAGGGAAGAATGAACGGGGCCATGTATCGTGAGATTTTAAGCCAAAACCTCCTTCCATCAGTGAGAGCATTGAAGATGGAACGTAAAAAGCATTTCAAGGTCCTGGAGTGGCCTAGCCAGTCTCCAGACCTCAACCCCATAGAAAATTTGTGGAGTCCGTGTTGCCCAGCGACAGCCCGAAAACATCACTGCTCTAGAGGAGATCTGCATGGAGGAATGGGCCAAAATACCAGCTACAGTGTGTGCAAACCTGGTGAAGACTTACAGGAAACGTTTCACCTCTGTCATTGCCAACAAAGGTTATGTTACAAAGTATTGAGTTGAACTTTTGTTATTGACCAAATACTTATTTTCCACCATAATTTACAAATAAATTCTTTAAAAATCCTACAACGTGTTTTCTTGGATTTTTATTTCTCATTTTGTCTCTCATAGTTGAAGTGTAGCTATAATGAAAATTACAGACCTCTCTCATCTTTCTAAGTAGGAGAACCTGCACAATCAGTGGCTGACTAAATACTTTTTGGCCCCACTGTATATTGTCTATTTATAATGAGCTCTAAAATGCACTTCACTGGGTGAAGCTCAGATTTCCCAGAGCTTAATTTATTGCGGCATCATAATTTTACTGTATGTTGCATTTGCTTTGATTTTAAATCCCAAGCGAGCACTGGTGAAAACACCAACGCTTACACATAGACTGTTTTCAAAGTAACGCTACTTTTACTTAAGTAGGAATTTCGGTGGTGAGCGAACGAGGGGAAAAGTTCCAGGTGTCTCTGATAAGGCTCACATGCCATGGGGGTCTGCAAGAGGCAGCAGGAGGAAAAGTGGGAGAGAGTGAGAAAGAGACCGACCGAGAGAGAAAGAGAGAGAGAGAGAGAGAGAGAGAGAGAGAGGGAGAGAGAGAGAGCAACCCGACTGCCCGGGCTTAAGTCAGCTGGACAATTTGGGGCTCACGAGTAAAAAGGGAGGGAGTGGAGGAGGAGGGGCTGAGAAATGGAGAGAGAGCTGGAGAGAGAGAGAGAGAGAGAGAGAGAGAGAGAGAGAGAGAGAGAGAGAGAGAGAGAGAGAGAGAGAGCACTAAAAGCAACTGAGAGAAACAAGAGTGAGAGATAGAAGAAGAGTCAAGGAAAAATGTTGTGACACACACCCACTCGCATGCACACATGCACATGATCTTCAAAGCTGAGGGCTTTTCATAGAGTGCCTATTAGCAGAGAAGATTACATCTGGGGGCCTGGCGCTGGATAAATAAGGTGAGAAGAGAAGCAAGGGCTCAGTCAGTTCAGAGGCGGAGACCTGCTCCACCTTAGGTTCCTCACTCCACTGAGAAGCATGCTCAGAGCGAGAGAGGCTCCTCGACTTGAAGGACTTGCTTGCACAGAGACACGGGGATTACACCAGCTCTTGGAGTCTATCGAGAACAGACCTGGCAGATCGAATTATCCTGCGTAGGACATTTTTCCTAACAGGACCTTTTTATTTTTGACTTGTGGGTTCGTTCATCCTTCACAGGGACACTTTGAGACTCGGAGTTTGCGCATTTCTTTACACGGTTATGGATGTTGACGCATTCCTTTCAGACACGAAGGGAACCGGGTCTCATCTAGGAAGCGTAACTTGCACAGGACGCTCAGTGCACGCTCACTTTTTTCCCCCAGGCATCTCTCCAGCATGTTCCACCTTTCTGTAAGGCTCGTCCCGGTCCTCCACCCTCTAGTACAATGTGCAAATGGGAAGTGACTAAAACCGCCGCAGCCTGGTTTCATCCGTCCTGCCTGTCCTCGCTGCTTCTCCTGCTCATACTCGCATCTTCAGCCTGTCTGCCCGTCGCTTGCCACGATGCCCGCTCCCACAGGGCGGCCAACTCTTCGGTGTCGTCTTCGTCCGTCCTCGTGGTGGGCCGACACGTTCGCAGCTACAACCACCTCACGGGGGACGTGCGGCGTCGGAAGCTCTTCTCCTACCAGAAGTTTTTTCTCAGGATTGATAAGAACGGCACGGTTAACGGCACCAAGAGCAAAGACGATCCGTTCAGTAAGTAGAGCATTAACGTGCCTCCACTCTCACTCTATTTCTCGTGCTTTTTCCTTCTTTTTCATTCTTGCATCCACATGTGGGACCTATAGAGGCGAAACGTTTCCCGGGATATGGCTCGGTTTACCTTACCTGAGCTTGCGGTGGCACCAGATACGTGTTTGCGTGTACGTTTTTGAGGGGTTAAAAACCAGCAACATTTCCCTTAGCGTACATTTAGTCATAACAGAATTCCTGGAATCTATTAACATTACAAGGGAGCCCTCGCTGCCCCCGAAATCTTTAAATCACTGAACTGCGCCACAATTATTTTCATTATCATTAACATCACAGCTATAAATCAAAGGGCTCCGTAAGCTGGCGTATGTGGAGTAACTGGTATTATCCCAGGACATCTTGTTCCAGTTTTAACAGGCACTGGATTTGATCCTTTCTTACTATCTTGAAGTTAGTCTCGGGCTACCGGATTAGGGCGAAACACCTGGCGCGCACACGTCTTTACACTTTTCCGTGGCTGTGTTATGCCAACATTGGCCCTAATAAAAAGGGCTTTGCCATATGGAGCCCATGTGCATGGGATTTTATTACAGAACTGGAACTCTGTGAGACATGGCTGCGGGTCGTTCAATTAGGCAAGTCGCCTCTTAAAAAGAAAGACTCCTAAATGAATCGATAGATCGGTAGGTAGGTACGAGGGAAAATAAAGTGCTAAATTACAGGCTAGAATAATATCACTAATTAGAAAAATACAAAGGTACAGATAACAAGCGAGCAACAGGAATGAAGGTTTTGACAAAATAATTATAACCCATTACTAGCGCAATGCCAGTTTCCCGCTCAAATGTTCAGCCCTGAATAATTATCATCTCTGTTTATTAAATTAATTCACATTTTATACGTACAAAACTAAAATATAGCGATAAATCATGACCAGTTTGACTTGATGTGCCTGTTTAATACTAAGTTTGTAAAGAACATACATAAAAGTTCTTTTTATTTCACTGCTGTGTGTTGTTCGGTGAGGGGTGGTTTTGAGGTTAGTTTGGGGTCTAAGTGATTAAAATCTCAATTAAATACACAATGGTTTCCTGGAACACTTCCCTACCAAGATAAACATTACCATTTAACACTTAAATTGCTTAAAAATTAAATCTAACGACACTATAATAAATAGGACGGACTTCTGATGTGCTTTCAGCTTCATGTTCTTGTGCAATATCTTCAATAGAGCACTTAAGATGAGACATGAGGCTTCGAGGAATTTATAGACTGTAGATACACTGCAGATGTTGCAATGCTAAATTTGTCAACATGCTCCTAATACACTACAGTGACGAGTTCTATTCCATGTGGGATAAACTTGATTGGAATTACTTTTATTTGATCAAGCTGAATTCAGCCTTCTGAGTACGAAGACCACCGGGTCATACTGATGAGGTGACTGAGTGGCTATATACATATCTATCGCCTATAAAGACCCCAACTCCGTGCACAATAGGCATCTCAAAAGGTCCCTGCCAACTGCTAACCACATGTGAATGTAACGCGGCTGTCATTAGCTCCCACGGGGAGCTGCAGGCACAAACCATGCTGGTAAATGTTCCAGCCAGATGCGTTCCGAGTTTCAGAGGGGATTTCGCCTCTCGTCTCGATGCCGTCACATTAAAAGCACGGACGCAACACAGCCTGCGGGATGCCAGAAACGATGAACCACTCAGGAATGATTTCTGCACAACAGATTCGGACTTTCAGAGCGGACCACAAGGTAGCACTAGTGCTCTGTTAAGTCCTGTAGAAAAGGGACTAACCCGGTCATTAAGTGTTTGGTTTGCACAACAAGCACGTCTGGTTTGTTTATTCTGGAATCAGGAACCATTGTTGATGCCTTACATGCCTATTAAGATTAAGATTAGGACTGGAATGCTACAGCATTATATACCTGCAAGATCTCATGAAAAGTGTCTCATAAGATGTTTGTCTTTAAGGCAGCAATATCCAAACTTTACCTACTAATTAGGAACTTCAAATTTGAAAGTATTTGCATCTGCGTTTGATGAGAATGTGCAGGCAGAATAACCGCCTCCTTGTTTCTACACTCACTGTCCATGTTATCAGCTCCACTTACCATATAGAAGCACTTTGTAGTTCTACAATTACTGACTGTAGTCCATCTGTTTCTCTACATGCTTTGTTACCCCCTTTGGTGGTGTGTTAGTGTGTGTTGTGCTGGTATGAGTGGATCAGACACAGCAGCGCTGCTGGAGTTTTTAAATACTGTGTCCACTCACTGTCCACTCTATTAGACACTCCTACCTAGTCGGTCCACCCTGTAGATGTAAAGTCAGAGACGATCGCTCATCTATTGCTGCTGTTTGAGTCGGTCATCTTCTAGACCTTCATCAGTGGTCACAGGACGCTGCCCACGGGGCGCTGTCGGCTGGATATTTTTTTGGTTTGTGGACCATTCTTAGTCCAGCAGTGACAGTGAGATGTTTAAAAACTCCAGCAGTGCTGCTGTGTCTGAACCGCTCATACCAGCACAACACACACTAACACACCACCACCATGTCAGTGTCACTGCAGTGCTGAGAATCATCCACCACCTAAATAATACCTGCTCTGTGGTGGTCCTGACCATTGATGAACAGCATGAAAGGGGGCTAACAAAGCATGCAGAGAAACAGATGGACTACAGTCAGTAATTGTAGAACTACAAAGTGCTTCTATATGGTAAGTGGAGCTGATAAAATGGACAGTGAGTGTAGAAAGGAGGTGGTTTTAATGTTATGGCTGATCAGTGACAGCGACAATTCGCACTGCACTGAAAAGTGATTTTCTCAGTGTCTCAGTATAACGGACCTAAACGTTTGCACACGATTCTGAAGTTTTCTAATTACTGGACATTATTACTAGTTTAAAAGTGACCTCCTGCACACTAAAACCTGATCAGCATTAGTTTCCCAACATATTTCTACACCTGTTTTGTAGTGTAAGAATTACGATGAGCCATTCCTCGTTCCCAGGTACACACTCATACTGGAATCAGAAATAAACAGGACTATTTGCTTGTGACTGTGAGATTGGTACGGTCCGGTCTTTGTACACACCAAGTGTTCTCTACTCGACTTTAGTTCTAAAGTCCCGCTCTGTCCCACCACTCTGTACAAAAGACCTGTCTATGTGCAGGTCTGTAATCCTATCTGGGCCATATTGTTCGATTTCCCTTTCAGAATCCATCTGCTCAGTATCACTTTGTGACTCGCATCTCCCTACAGACACCTTGCTGAATCGGGCTTAGCAAACAACAACATCACTGTTGCCTGGTTTACTAAATAAAACGTGCTTTTTTTATGATGATTACACTGTTAACTGGATTTTTAACAGATTAGGGTGGATTGATAATCGAGTAAACAGAAGATCTGAATCAGAATCAGAGGGTTTGTTCTTGCTCCCTGTTCCACTTGTTTAAAGAAGTGTGGCAGCCGTCTCCTGGTAAAGTCCACATGTTGCTTTAGTTTCCTTCCACTTCCTAAAGCTAAAGCCCCAGTAGTGAGTAAAAATAAATACACGAGTGAGTGAGTTCAGGGAGCGCAACCACATTGTATGTAGTGTTTTAGGTATCGGCACCAGACCCACCACAAAACCACCCCATGACAAAAGGAAAAAGAAAATAATTAGGGCTGTCAAACGATTAAAAATTTTAATCGCGATTAATCTCAGAATTTCATATAGTTAATCGCAAATAATCTAATTTTGGTGGTTTTAATGTTATGGCTGATCGGTGTACATACGCTAACATACACCAAAACTCATTCACAATCAACACAGTCTTGTTCCCTGGGTTCTGACAACTCATACTAGTGACTATATTACTTGCATCTTTGCACAATATTGGATTGTTTTTGCACCTTATTCTCACCTTATTCTACCTGCTGCTATATAAACCCTACGCTGCTAACTGGATATCAGAATCCGTTTTTATTAGGGCTGTCGAAGTTAACGCGATAATAATAATAATTAGAGATGGAACGATCGATCGGCTATGAATCGGTATCGGCCGATTTTTAATCAAAATATGCTATCGGCGATCGGCCGATATTTCCTAAAAGTAGCCGATCCGATCGTGTGATATATAAAGACCACGTTAAGTTAACAGCTCAGTGGATCGATCCAGACTTTGAGCTACGAAGCGCCAACCATCACATCACCATTCATCAACCATCGTACAGAAACCATCGTGAAAGCTCATACGATGTAATTTTGCTGATTGTAATATTTACTTTAAAAAGATAATTCAACCCGGTCACATCTGAGTCGATTCTATCAGCACGTTATATAAACTCCTGGTTCACTTTGGTAAATCGTGAGCGGTTCTTACTTGTGATGTAGATGAGAACAGAAAACGTTACAGAGCCAATCAGAGGCAAAAGTTTATTCATTACCAAATTCGTTAGTTCAGGATCATCGGCTGAACTTTTAGGATCATCAGAAAACGTTTAGCTCCTTAGACGGAACGAGTCTGACTCGGTTACAGATCTGTGGTAATAACAGTTTAATGAAGCTTTTTAATGTAAGAGAGTCACACAGAATGTTGTGTAGTAGCTGGTGTTTATTTAAAACCACGACATTTAATTAATAACAGTAAACACGGAGAGAAACTTACGCTTCGCGAAAAGTTAATCGACTCGTGAATCACTTTAAGCGATACAGTGAACAGATCATTTCTCTTAAAGGCACAAACACACACACACACACACACACACACACACACACACACGTGCTGCTCCGGTTTATCTTCACTGTGAGGTTTTTTCAGACTGAACTGGATAACATTAAACCTGCGTGTGTGTGTGTGGTCAGTTAGACTAATGAAATATGTCTCCTGTGGGTAAAAAAAATAATTGTTTGATGTACTTTATTTACTGCTAAATTTGCAACACTACCCCCTATCGGAATCGGCTATCGGCCGATATCCCTGAAAGGAGATCGGAGATCGGAATCGGTGCCAAAAACCCTGATCGGTACATCTCTAATAATAATAATGCGTTCCAGTGTTGCCAGATTGGGCGGTTATCCGCCAAATTGGGCGGATTTTGTTGGAAAACAATTTAATAGCATTTAAATAACACTTCTGTTTAAAAGAAAATATTCAGTTTTAAGAAGCACCAGCATTGTAGAAGGTTATTAAAAGTAAAGTCAATTTTCAATGCTGATTTGGCTTAATAGTGTTGGTCAGTCTGTATCATATTCTTGAAATGATAAAGTATTGCAAAGGAATATCTTTGAAATTCTTCCTCATAATGTTAAGGTTGCTATATTTTGGTTTTTCACTTGTCAGGGAAAATTAAGAGAGAAAAAAGCTTATTATTATCATGTGTGTCATATATATAATTTACGTGATCTGCGTATCACGTTACCACTGTACATCACTGAGCTGATATGTGTATCAGGTGACCAGCGGGTAACGGCGTGTTATGTTTAAGTGTGATGCTCCAAGTTGTGGATTAAGCAATAAAGACAAACATGTTCTCCACATAACTAGTGTCATTTGTATTTCGTGGTTAAGTACAAAACATAACAATGCGGGTCTTCGTGATGTAATTCTACATGGCACTCACTGCCTGTATAGGTACATTTTTCCTGTGTAGAATTTGCGTTAACGGCACTATTTTTTTTAATCGCGTTAAATTGAGATCGCGTTAATGTGTTATTATCGTGTTAACTTCGACAGCCCTAAAAATAATAAATAAATAGATAAATAAATAAATCTCAATAAGGGACATTTGGAGGATGTTTGCCGAGACAGTCACAATATAGACTTGTTAAACTCATCAAACAGACTCCCGGTCCTCCCACGGACACTCGGTTCCTCACATGTCATATAAACATTTAGAAAGTGGATTAGCTACCCTAAACTGGCCCCGAGAGCTAGTAAGTAAACAAGAGTTTTCGAATGACACCCAAACCTTCACAATCACAACCAGTATGAGGCTAATAGTAAGCTGATTGTGTTTGTCTCCATTATAGGGCAAGCCATAGCCTAGTGGTTAAGGTACTAGACTAGTAATCAGTAGGTTGCTGGTTCAAGCCACACTACTGCCAGGTTGCTGCTATTGGGTCCTTGAGCAGTCCCTCAATTGCTCAGAGTGTACACTGTAACTGTAATGTAAGTCGATTTGGATAAAAGTGTCTGCTAAATGGCGAAAATGTAAAATGAATAAAAATGAAACCCAACGCTCGTTCCACACATCATTTCTTTTCTTTATGTTGATGCTGCTTCCCATATGCACATAAATTTGGTTTGAATTACAGCAAACATGCAAGTAAACAGAGATTTTCACCAGACTGCGGTGAAAGTTTAGTGCATATAAACAATTAATTAGAAATCCACAATCAGAATAAACAAACTGACCTACATTTCAGAGATGCCAAAACATACGCAAACCCGGCCTGCTCGACTCTGGTCTTGCTTTACGTTTCTCCTTGATGGTGGATCATGTATGTTTATCCAATTAGTATCAAAGACGATCACTACGTTTCACTAAGCATACGTGTATTTCGCTGATGGAAATCATTGCTTTTTAGTCATTGCTTTTTCCGGCTCCCCCGGCAGGAGGAAGACCTTAATGAGCATCATTAAGCCTTGACATGTTTGACTGAGGGTATTTAGCAGTTTAGGGTTCAACTACTGGTTGGAGGGTCTAAAGTGCAGGGGTCTATCCAATCATTGTGTCAGAGCTACATCAAACAGGGGTCACGGCGTTGGTCAACCCCCCTACCACTCAATCCATTCAGAGCTGGCTGAATCTAATAGCGCTCAATTAGGTATACAGCTGCACAGAGGTGTTTCAGAGCCAAAATCAAATGCAAACCCTCTTGGAAAGCTCAGGCACAATAATAAAAGAGGCCCACACCTCATCTGTCAGCTTGTTTTTTTTCTTCTTTATTGTGTCCAAGAAGTGTAACGTATGAGCTGAGCACTTGCAGTTTGGCTGCGTGTTTTGCCTAGTGCACACTGCTCATCAGGGCTTTCACATTTTTAGCATTAATGAAGTGATGGCCAGTTATTTGGCTTATAAATGACCCAGAGATAAGCGAGTCAATGACAGCTCAGGAGAAAACTCTTTATAGAGTTATAGAGGTTGCAGCTCCAAGAATAACAGTGTATTAAAGGTACAAGATAATTGTTTATGGCTAAGAACACAGTAACGTTGGTAACAATTTAAACATATGTTTTAAGTATACAGTACTAGAGCCACACCGCACACACAGCGGTCTGTGTCAGTGAGGTATTATGCAGTACCCACTGAATAAGAATAAGAATAATGCCTAATGAATAAGTCCTAATATACAGCATTAAATCAATAATGTGACGCCACTATAAATGTTTCTACAAGCACTTCCCACAACATGCCGTTAAGGCGTTACCTTAACAATTCAACAATAATAACACAATTCTCACTCATACTTGGTCCTGATTGGACAGTGGAAGGCAGTGATGTTTATTATAAGTGGCAGAACGAAAGCATGTGCTTGAAGTCTGTGAATTTACATGCCAAGCACGAATCCCACCTTGTGTATGTGTTGCTGCTCTGTGTTCGAATGGGTCACTTACAGCTACTCAGAGAAAATATCAGGCCACCGAGCAATGAATGTGAATTTGAACTAAATATTTTTTCCTCCTTTATACCGTAAGTCAGCGTTTCCCCACGGTTTCATATAAGATATAATTTCACAGACCAGTGGGGGTGGGAGGATTTAATATAATTGCTCACAATCAATGTAAAATGAGAAACGCTGCTTCCACCTAGGGGTGACGATAAGACAATAAAACCCGAAATAGAAGCAGTGAAAACTGCTTTTCTGCTTTTCTAGCGTTCTCTAATGATTCATTCCTTCTGTGCGGCGCGGCGCGGCCCGGTGGTTGGCGACCACTGCCGTAAGTAACCGAGGCCAATTTTACTAGCCAGATTGCAGTATGCACACAAGACCCCCAAAAATGCATCACAGTGTGAAAGAAATCTGGAGTCTACACATAACTGCTCCAGTTATTGAACTCCTATATAAAGCATTAAGCTGTGCTACCTGCATGCTATTCTAACTAGTTTAACTACAGTATACAGTACTTTATTATTATTCTGACAGTGGTTCTATTTCTGTGACTAAATGATTAGAACACAACTTCATTCTAAAAACAGAAAGCTGTTCAGATTTTCATTACTTACATTAGTTCACTGTGACGTCATACAAAAAGACACACACAGAGCAAGATTAATAACACTATGGGTTTAGAGGATGTCGTGCAACAAAGAAAACGGCTCCTGCAGGGTGCTGATCTTGGAAAACGTAGAAGAGTTTAAGTTAATATGTTTGTACACATTCTTATGTTCAACTGTTGCTGGATGAGTTATGCTACATACTGGTCAGGGTCCAGACTACGCACCAGACAGAAATACCCTGAATAGGGTGCCAATCCATCATGGGTGTTCAGTCACCCTACCTCAGACATAGCCAATCATGTCTGTATAAATTACACAAAATGATGAGAATTGAGTTATACTCAACAAATGCAGCACATATCAGTCCCCAGGTGGCTATTTCCATACAGAACGTGTATGAAACACTATGTTTATCTGTAGATCCAGGTCAAGCGTAGATATTCTGCTGGACACAAAGTTTCCTGTGCATAAATATTACTATTTTACATCTATTTTATGTCAGTAAGGTTAATTCTTTAAACCACATGCACAGACTGACTTTAATTGTGTATAACATTTTAAAAATAATCCGATGTAACCTCACACGCTCACTAAAACAAACCTCTACGTTAGCTGACGTTTTACGTCTTCTTTGAGCTAATGTCTTGTTTTCGTTCGGTTAAAAGTTTACTGCAGAGGTATGGAAGACCAGATGTATGCCTAACCTCTGACCCCATAACTTAAAGCACACGCTGTTTGGGCCAGACCTGGTGTTGGGGTGGAACAGTGCTCCGTGTCTCTTTCCCTGAAAGAGTAAGTGTTTACTTTATAGATCTGACGAGTCCTGATCAATAGCTGGGAAACGCACACTGCATTGTCAAGTAAACTACAAGAATAGGTTCTGATATAACGCACTGCTTTAGTGTGGTGTTGTTTTTGTTGTGGATGCTGAATGTGTTTTGAAGTTTGGGGAATCGAGTTCAAGGGCTAAATCGCTTCTTTTACTGATTTTTATCTGCTTTGCTTTTATCGCTGACGTCACTAACGTCTGATGCTGCCAATCACAGAACCACCCAGGAGTTTTGAAATAAGATAATGGTTTATTGAACCAGACTAAATGCTCAGCTAAACAACCGAATACATTTTGTACTACATATACATTTACATGAGGATTTACCTTTTCTATTTTGAGGATGGTGGGTACAGTCAGGTGGTGGCGCATTTATATCTGCATAGCTGCGTAGTAATTGGATGTAACGATGCACCACAAGACAGTTCAAAATCAGTGCACATGTACCATGATTTAAATCGGTTGTTCATTTAAGATAAATCGATATTTACTCTAAACCGCAGAGGGCGCTGGTGCTACGCCTGGTTGACATCACTACAGCGTTGCCAGGTTCGGAATTTTCCAGCCAAATTAATTTATGTGAGGATACTTTCTTTATTTGTATTATTCATTTATTTATATAATGTTGGATTTGTTTTAAAATTTCATTTCAAATTTCATTTTTTTTTACACAATAAGCATTATTTGACATAGTTTGTATCTACCTCAGAAATAAAAGGGCATTCATTATTTAGATAAATAAAAGATAAGCACAAATACAGTAATAACAAAAGGAAACTTTGTCATAATTCGTCTTCAATTTCATTTTGTTTAAAAAAAAGTAATAAAAAAATCGGGGGAAAATCGTATCGTGAACCCAGTATCGTGAATCGTATCGCATCGTGGGTAGAGTGTATCGTTACATCCATAATTAAAACTAAGGAACGAATTAACTAATTATGTGCTTGATAGTGCACTATATAGGATTTGATGTGACACTTAGCCTAACCTAAAATGATGCATTCGTCCATAGATACCAGGTAGTTAAATTAAAATTACATTAAAAACAGTACAGGCAAAAACTGTGAGAGTATAAACGTGAATGAATCAATGAATATATTTCACTATACGTCATATTATTTATTATTACACAATTTCTGTGAACCAGCTTTGCCCTTTTTGCCACTTTCCCAAAGTAGAAAGCTGAAGGAAGAAGTTGATTCTGTTAAAAGTAGCTAAAGAAAGTAAAAACTTCAAATTTTATTTTCAATATTGTGTGACTGACTAAATGTGCACCAGTCAGATACTAACTACAGTTATGAGGGCAGATACTGGCTTAAATTCTTGACTGGTATGGATGTCTCGTTCACATGAATATACATAATTAACTTTTTACTAAACTCTCTAGTAGAGTGAGCTCAATTACTAAAATGTCACTATCAAAATAAGTCAATATACAAAAAGAATCTGTACTGAAAAACAGGAAAATTTAGATATTGTGGCATATTGTAAATATTTTTAAATATTGATATATGACACTCTTGGAACCGAAGTCGGACAGTCTGACCAAAACCATCGTCTGTTCACTAACTGAGCTGATATCATAAATGCCAGTCGTTGAATCTACCTCAAGTGTCAAACCCAGTCTGTTGTTGAATATCAGTGCAGGTACCCATGTTGGTGGTGTTGGAATGCACTGCATTAGTAGGCAGTAAAGCCATGGGGGAGACTGTGAGCAGAGCAGAGCAGAGCAGGATACAGGAACTGTGACAGATAAAATGCGGTACTGCAGATCCAGCCACCAGTCGCCTTAGGATAAGCTCCCTCCCTCTGCTCGGACCCCGTGCCTTTTGTTCACACAATGTATAATTAGCTTGCATTCCTGCCCACTTCTTTAAAATCGGGCCCGGCCAGATGCATCCCTGGTCACGTCGCCGGTCGCTACCTTTGATGCTTCCATTAGACTCCCCCTGCCGCCATTATCTGCCCGACCACACTCAACAAGAATCTGGTCTGGTGGTGATGTAAAGGCACGCTCGGAGGCATATTTACAGCTAAATATGTGTGTGGTGCACCTCGTGAAAACATGTGGCTCTTTGACGACTATACGTTAGACCTTTCTCACACTAGTGGAAGAGCAAACTATGGTTAAATCTAGAGATGGAACGATCGATCGGCTACGAATCGGTATCGGCCGATTTTTTATCAAAATATGCTATCGGCGATCGGCGATATTTCCTAAAAGTAGCCGATCCGATCGTGTGATATATAAAGACCATGTTAAGTTAACAGCTCAGTGGATTGATCCAGACTTTGAGCTACGAAGTACCAACCATCGCATCACCATTCATCAACCATCGTACAGAAACCATCGTGAAAGCTCTTCATGACCTAAAATAACATCATTAACGTTGTGCATCATACATACAATGTCATTTTGCTGATTGTAACATTTACTTTAAAAAGATAATTCAACCCGGTCACATCTGAGTCGATTCTATCAGCACGTTATATAAACTCCTGGTTCACTTTGGTAAATCGTGAGCGGTTCTTACTTGTGATGTAGATGAGAACAGAAAACGTTACAGAGCCAATCGGAGGCAAAAGTTTATTCATTACCAAATTCGTTAGTTCAGGATCATCCGCTGAACTTTTAGCTCCTTAGACGGAACGAGTCTGACTCGGTTACAGATCTGTGGTAATAGCAGTTTAATGAAGCTTTTTAATGTAAGAGAGTCACACAGAATGTTCTGTAGTAGCTGGTGTTTATTTAAAACCACGACATTTAATTAATAACAGTAAACACGGAGAGATAACTGAGAAGAGAAACTTACGCTTCACATAAAAACGAATCAACTCATGAATCAATGAATCACTCATAGCGATACTGTGAACAAAGCGTCTCTTCTAAAGGCACAAACACACACACACACACACACACACACACACACGTGTACGCGCGCTGCTCCGGTTTATCTTTACTGTGAGGCTCTTTTTAAGTTAAAAATCCCCCCGATCGGAATCGGCTATCGGCCGATGTCCCTGAAAGGAGATCGGAGATCGGAATCGGTGCCAAAAACCCCGATCGGTCCATCTCTAGTTAAATCAGTTGGGGTTTATTCGCCATCAAGGATGCATGTTTGTATATGCAACACATTCATTAGAATACCTTCAAAAAAGCAACTGCAACCATCTTAAGGTAAAAAACAAAACAAAACAAAAAACAGATATTTCCTGATTGTTATTCAGGCTGAAATGCTGAACTGATGTCAAATCGGATTTGGAATTGTGACCAAAAATTGTTTAAAGCACACAAGCATATTTCATTTTTGAGTGGCTTGGTGTCTTTAAAAATGTCACAACCAGATCAGTATCACGCATGGACAAAAATGGCATTTACATGGGGGGCGCAGGGGTGGCATAGCAGCGATCTAACACACCAGCACAGCACTGCAAACTCACAAGTTCAAGTCTCAGCAGAGCCACTGACCTAACTGGGCGTCCACACAAACACAACAGGCTGTGTTTGAGTGAGGGAGGGAGGGTCAAACGGGGACTCTTTGATATGCAATCTCTGGGACTGGTCTTCTCTTAGTGAGAAGTGGACCATACTGACCATGTGACGAAAGGGGCGTGTGGTTATCCAGCTCTCCTTGAGGGAGCGGATTCACAATCAGGAATTGGAAATGACTACATTGGGAGATACATTTGCCATTCAACCAAACAAGTAAAAGAACAATTGCCTAATTCAATAAATAAAATACAGGAACATATTTTACAACTTTTTGAGAGGTAGAAGAAACAGAGTAGCCAAGGGAAACCTGTGCAGACACAGAGGGAACTTGTGAGCCTCCTCACAGACCGTGACCAGAAGCAAGGTTTGAATCCAGATCCCTAAATAACTAAGTTGCTTTGCCATTCTACTGCCTTCAACTAAATTGTTTTGATTTACACACGTTTAAAACCTTCTGGATCGGAATCATACGGTTTTGTTCTCGTGCAAAACATTTATGAACGATGTGCAAGTGTGGCCGCACATGTTTATGCATTTTACTAGCATAAATGGTTTCCTGACATCTTGTGATTCTTTGTGCTCCAGGACCGGACTTAGATACGGCTGAATACCACCAGTTCAGCATTTTCACTCGAACTTCAAAAGTTTACCAGTTTGTTAACGTACCACATCATTGAAATTTAAGTACATGTACGTTATGAGCACCCAGAGGGAACAGGATGTAGCAGTGTGCTAAAAGACACTGCTTTGAGAACTGACTTTTCCTGAAAGAACATGTAACCTCTTTCTTTATTGGTTTGTTTATCTTCGTACCATATGGACACTCTCAAGCGAGGATGGGAGAACAGGTTTATAAAGAGTGAACGACACGCACATCATAAACAGTGTGGTTTCATCTGAGTCATTTATGGCACAAACTGCGTAGGTTAATGACCATCCACCCATGCAAAATAAAACCTTTAGTCCATGACCAAGAATAATCAAGTAGAATTTACATAAACAACTGGTGTAAACATTCTGATGCTACTCTGAAAAGGTTTTGAAATGTCTTATATTGAAAAGTGCTAAATTCAGATGGTTTCTTGAGCAGGCTGGTGTACGGATCACAAGGTGCTGGCAGGAAAAGCTATCTGTATAACAGACCAGTAACTGAAGACATAGAAAACAGATGTGTTTAGCATTTCAACAGATCTCTACTGATTAACTGTTTGATGTGAGAGAAAGAATTCATACACGGAATCTGGAGCAAAACGATGAAGCACAAACCAGATCCGAAGTACATGAAGTCCTTTCACGTATCAGCCCAAACATAGACCATCACTCAACAACCGATTGGTCTTGCTGCTTTTTATGAAATACGGAGAAGAAATAAAGTCAACACGGAGCTCCTACAGAGCATCACCTGGTGGGTCTTTATGCAACTGCACGTGGTGTGCTTGAGTGACCCAATTTTCTGCCATGCATTTTATACAAGCTGCTTTGTTAAAGCTACAACATCATATCCATTAGACCTAAACTAACTTTAAATGACCCCTGGGCCCTTAGCAGACACCTTTATCCAAAGTGACTTACTTTACAGTTACAGTATACAGTCTGAGCAATTGAGGGTTAAGGGCCTTGCTCAAGCCAGCAACCTGGCAGTGGTGGGGCTTGAACCAGTGACCTTTTGATTACTAGTCCAGTACCTTAACCACTAGGCTATGGCTTGCCCACACACCGGAAAGTTCAAGTAAATACAGTTCAGAAAGTGAAAATAATACATTCCATAGTTCTACAGTTTATCAATATGAGACTATTTATAGCAGTCTATTTTTAAATGAATGCAGGTACCTCAAAAATAGCTGAACTTGGCTGAAACACCAAATAAGAAGAGAATACGGTAACATGCAAAAGATGCCTCTTGGAGTAAACCAGAGAAAGCCAGATCAGTAACATTACTGTATCTGTAAAAGTAGGGTGAGGACCATTAAAAGCAATAGTCGCTCAACAAGCTAGCCCACCAATACTGAGATCTCAAGCTCTCGAGATTGAATCTCGGCTCTGCTATCTGCTGGCCGGTCGCCTACACAGACGCACTATTGGCTGTATCTGTAGGCAATTACGACCTCTGCTGGCCAGTCGAGGCGCCTGCACAGGGGCGGCAGTGTGTGCTTCTACGCACGCAATACTGCGCTCTATGTGACCCGCTGTTAGGTGAACAGAAGCTACTGCAGTGTGTGTCGGTGGGGTCATGTGACCTGGATTGATGGTGCGGGTTGCAACAGCAATGAAAGTGAGAAATAAGCACCAATTGGATATGACTAGATTGGTTCAACAAATGGTAAAAACTCACTCACTCGCTTTCTTAACCGCTTATCCAATCAGAGTCGTGGGGGGGGGAGCCTATCCCAGCTTTTCAATGGGCGCAACACCCTGGACGGGGCGCCAGTCCATCACAACGCAGACACACATACATACACACACACACCCATTCACCTATAGGGCAATTTAGTGTCTCCAATTAACCTGGGTGCATGTTTTTGGACTGTGGGAGGAAACCGGGGCTCCCGGAGGAAACCCACACAGACACGGGGAGAACATGCAAACTCCACACAGAAAGGACCCGGACCGACCCGCCTGGGGATCGAACCCAGGACCTTCTTGCTGTGAGTCGCCTTTGGTACAAGTATAAAGTTTGTTTCCAAAACAGATTCAGTCCAGTCCAATATGTCTCAAACTACTGCAGAATGTCCTGCTGTTTTCAATATACTGGTGGACCAATGATCATGAAACAATAAGACAGCAAACACATCAATGACACAAAGATTTTGTAAAAGTCACCGTTATACAGAAAGATACACTTTTAAGCCGCTCAGGTGGCACAGCAGTAAAACACGCTAGCACACCAGAGCTGGGATTTCGAACACATCGTATCGAATCTCAGCTCTGCCATTCGGCTGGGCTGGGCGCCTACATGAACAACATTTGGCTGTTGTTCATACAGGGTTTGGGAGCCGGATGGGGACCTCATAACTGGTGCAATTACAACCTCTGCTGGCTGGTTGATGGCATCTGCACAGAGTAGAGGAATAATGCTGAGCAGGGTGTGTCTCTCCGTACACAAAGCTGATCCGCATATGAACTTGCCTCGTGCAGGTAAAAAAATGCAGTCGGCTACTGCTCACGTATCGGAGGGGACATTTACATTTTCAGCATTTAGCAGACGCTTTTATCCAAAGCGACTTACACAATGAGCAATTGAGGATTAAGGGCCTTGCTCAGGGACCCAACAGTGGCAACTTGGTGGTAAGCGGGGCTTGAACCGGGAACCTTCTGTTTACTAGTCCAGTACCTTAACCACTGAGCTATCACTGGACGTGTGTCAGTTCGCTCTCCTCAATCAGGGGTGGGAGTCAGCACCAGTAGAAAGGAAGCATAACGCAATTGGGTAAAAATTGGACGTGCTAACAATCGGGAGAAAGAGGGAGAAATAAAAGATTGCTGTTCTGCTGTAGTAAGGTGATTTATATGCCCATTTATAGCCAACTTTTAACAAAGCACATTTAAAACAAATTGCATAATTCGGTGCTGACTCAGTGTGCACCTTCTCAGTCCTATTAAACGTTGTGCGTGTGAAGCACGGATGGCAGCAGGAGCACAAATTCGCCTATGGGAGGGCAATGAAAGCTCGCCGCAGTCAGTCCACTCAGCTCCGGGAGCCGAGGGGCCGGCAACGGACAGATCAAAGGTGTAAGCCGGTGTCATCAGGAGGCAACTCGGGGTCAGCGGCAATGACCGCTTTTAATGGGGACCCTGTTTCCTTTACGGTCTGGGAACCAGGGGGCTAATTGATAAGACATGTCTGTCATAGGAGCTGCAGTTCTGGGTTCCCAGGACAATTACGCACTCTGACATGGATATATGGCCTTGCTTGTTAGGGCGTTGAAAAGAAAGAGGGGAAGAAAGCAACGGCCAATAAATAGGTGAGGCTACGTGAGTGCAAATAGGTCAGAGATATAGCCGTTTTTATGTCACCAGATACGGGCTGGCTTACACGCATGACTAAGCAATACACTGCAAGAACAGATCATACCAGAACGGCCACAGGTAAGCCTTAATTGTCTGTAGGGCTGAAACTAGTCATGATACTCAGTACAGGACAATAACATTGACAAATACTTCTGTAAAATTCTGGACCATTTGTAAATAAGATGTTAACTTTGAGTATTAGATAAGTACTGGCAGCAGATATTTAGGGCTTTGAGATCAGGACACTCTTAGTTGTAGTTATTGTACTTGGTATGACTCTAAAAAGATGTGGCACATGTCAAAGAGGACACATGATAGCCTCAGTTGTCCTCGGACAGCACTGGGATGATTTAAGCAGCAAGCCAATTGCAATAGAGGAAGTACCTAGACTGAAAGAAGAAAGGGGGGAAACACCAAAAAAAGAGCAAAGCAACACTAGATAAAAGTAAGGACTGACAAACACCTAGAAGCTGAACAGTGTATGTTCTGGTTTTCCAAATTAGTTCTACAGTATATTCAGTCCAGTGGATTAGGATGTAAAACATGTCAACTGTAGACTATGGCTGCATTTATATTCAATAACGTGCCTGGTTCTGATAAACGATGCATACCATTATCCAAAAATGATGATATTTGCTTATCAGCTGCTTAGATTGTTTATATTGTTAGTCATAGCACATGACAGAAGTTTCTATAAATTAATCATATTAATATAATATAATAATAACACTGGAACACTCATCTTTGGTACTGAACTGTTTAAATCATGATGATACCATTTAAAAAATGTTGAACTGGCACTAATCCAAACAAATCTGTGCTTTAATAAGTGGTGTGCTAAAGCCCGAGGTTTTACAAAGCCTGCCGCGTGTTCATCAATACGATAGTGCTGCCGTCTTCTAAACACAATGACTAATGAATGGGGAAACTGGGGAGCTGAGGTGGGCCTCTTTCACTCTTGCGAATCTCGCCGTTCATGCAGGCTGTGCACTGCAACAAACGCTAAGCTGCGGGGTTTTTGTAATCATCCCAAGATGCGATAACGTGTGTTTGTCACCCTGCCAAGCGAGCATAGACAGGCGTCGAGTATGAGGGCGGCCACCTACCGAGCGCGGGGCCGAAGCCAGGTCTGCAGAGACAACAGCGCAAAACAGACCTCTGTGAATCACAGCTACATGAAAACTGGATCAGAACAGGACCGACACACCAGCACACATACTGTTAGGTTTTTGTGCTGGCCACTTTCTAAATGGGTGGGACAACATACAGCCTACATACACTGATCAGCCATAACATTAAAACCACCTCCTTGTTTCTACACTCACTGTCCATTTTATCAGCTCCACTTACCATATAGAAGCACTTTGTAGTTCTACAATTACTGACTGTAGTCCATCTGTTTCTCTACATACCTTTTTAACCTCCTTTTACTTTGTTCTTCAGTGGACCACCACAGAGCAGTTTTTAAACACCGTGTCCACTCACTGTCCACTCTATTAGACACTCCTGCCTGGTCGGTCCACCTTGTAGATGTAAAGTCAGAGACGATCGCTCATCTATTGCTGCTGTTTGAGTCGCTCATCTTCTAGACCTTCATCAGTGGTTTGGTTGGTGGACGATTCTCAGTCCAGCAGTGACAGTGAGGTGTTTAAAAACTCCAGCAGCGCTGCTGTGTCTGATCCACTCATACCAGCACAACACACACTAACACACCAGCACCATGTCAGTGTCACTGCAGTGCCGAGAATCATCCACCACCTAAATAATACCTGCTCTGTGGTGGTCCTGTGGGGGTCCTGACCATTGAAGAACAGCATGAAAGGGGGTAACAAAGCATGCAGAGAAACAGATGGACTACAGTCAGTAATTGTAGAACTACAAAGTGCTTCTATATGGTAAGTGGAGATGAAATGGACAGTGAGTGTAGAAACAAGGAGGTGGTCATAATGTTAGGCCATCAGTGATTAGTGTGTTATTACTGCACCATGAAAGGAATCCCAACATCACTGTAATATCCTACAACTCAACTCACCAAGACTAGAGACCATACGGCTAGAAATCAAGATCAAGAAAGTATGAAATCTGCACATTTTTGCATCAATGATATTTAAACTAATATTAACAAATAAAATATGACTACTACTACTAATAATAATAATAACAACAATACTAGCGCATCGAATTACTTTTCTCAAAAAAGCATGTACTGAACCAAGTAGTTTTACCATCTGAAAAACTGCAACATACCTAAAACAATAAAATAAAATATAAAAATTTCCCCCCTATCAAAAAATGCAGAAATCAAGACCACTCAAGAAACTCAAATATGAAGACGATATAAACAGCTACATAAACCACAGATTTTTACATTGTTTAAACATTAATGTCTCCTTAATAGTAGTTAATACAAGCTGGCAAAGCATAAGAACAAATGACACGTGGCCGGCTGGCCCAAAGATCCCACCTTAACAGGGCCTGTGGATCAGGCTTGTTAAAGCCCTGATGCTTTCGAGCCATTGTAATCTGAGCCATACGCATGTTTAAAGCAAGGATAGCTGAGGGATTAAGTTGCACCACAAGAAACCTCCTGCACGTTTTTATGTGCCTGAGCAGACGCCTTAAACGTTAAGGTGCTTTAAAAAAAAGAACAGGATCAGGATCAGAATGCGATATAAATATCATAAATCTCTCACTTCGCCCAGAGAACTGGTTTTAAACGTACAGCTTACTCGCATTAACAGGTCTGCATCTGTTAAAGTGTGGTGGGTTCTGCCACATAAAAACGCACAGGTGTTCTAGCTAATGTCCAAAAAATGTTAATCAGATAATGATTCCTGACTCACGTTTGATCACACTTTACTGTAATTAGGACTGGCCAGAGAAGAAAAAGAGACATGAGTCTTAAGTGGCCAGAGGAATTAAGAGACAGAGCTGATAGAGGGATTTTAGATGGCGTGTTTTTTTGTCTGGTAAATTCTTGCATCTTTTGTTGTAGGCGATTCAACCTGTGAGTGCAGGCAGATGAAAGCTTGTGGTGATTAGCAACAAGTTTGTAAGAAATTCTGATCTAACAGACCACATCAAATGCTCAAACAGGTGTCTCTCTGCTTGAAGATCCACAGTAGCTCCTATTTTGACATTTCACAAGTCAAAGACACGACACTGTGTTTGCCTAGATGTGAGATTACTCACAGGGATGGCATGCGTTTATACACAGATGTGACGCTGCGCTAATTCTGTTGTATACACAACACAAATGTCGCACTAGCAAACTTCACAAACACCCGAGCCGGACCGTAACCCTCGTCCACGCTAAAGGTCTTTGATCAAGGATTATTCCGCAGGTCTTATCCCGCCAGGTCTGTCATCCAGACTCTTTCATTCTGTCGCTTTCATTCGCAAACCCGAGGCAAGAGAGAAAAGAGGAAAGCTCTCTAGATTCTCTTACATCTCATTTCAATGGGTGCAACCTGAGTCCCAGCGGAAGGGCGACTCTCTCAGATCTGCCTAATCCTTCTGTTGTGGCTGAGCCGCTGCATTTGTGCCTTGCTTTGCAGGTGTGCGGCCTGTTAGCATTAGGTATAGAAGACATGTGAGATACAAAGTCGGAAGATGAGTCAAAAATATCATGTGTTGTGGAGCTTAATGTGACTATCATTTAATGAACCAAATATGTTATTCAATCTTTGGGGGTTAACAATCTATATTCCTCAATTCTCACAATTATTTTTACTAATCATGATTATGTCTCAATTCTGTAATGATTTATTATATAGTTGGTCCAGCATCTATAAAACATATTATTATTTTAGTACTATAACATTATTTGCTGTGTAATTTTTAAAAAACCAGCTCCTATTTCTAAGAGACGACTCTCAACCCAAGTTGAGATCAAAAATCACACCATGCTAGACATGTTAACTTGCTTAAGGCACCATGACAACATAAGGCATTTTATAGTTGGATCGATGGGGCTAGTCATGTACCTGACCAGCCAACCCTACAATCATGGTTAGTTCATTCCATTAAAAATATCTCCAGCATGCAAGTCTGGCCAGGGCAGATTACATACATGTCAAGTCAAGTCAGTTTTATTCGTATAGCGCTTTTTACAATGCACATCATCTCAAAGCAACTTTACAGACTCCAGGACCAACAGACCAAAAACCCCTGTTGAGCAAGCCGAGGGTGACAGTGGCAAGGAATAACTCCTCTAAAAATACAGGACGAAACCTTGAGAGGAACGAGACTCAGCAGGGACCTCCATTTTCCTCAAGAGGCCTGGAGGACAACTTAAATGAGCAGAATCCAAACAAATCATACATACACAAAATTATATCGAATGAAAAGTTATAACTAGCAAAAACAAATAATATCTTACTCTATACTCAATATAATACATACACCGATCAGCCATAACATTAAAACCACCTCCTTGTTTCTACACTCACTGTCTATTTTATCAGCTCCACTTACCATATAGAAGCACTTTGTAGTTCTACAATTACTGACTGTAGTCCATCTGTTTCTCTGCATACACTGTTTTTCAATGGTCAGGATGGTTCAATGGTCCTCTCTATTAGACACTCCTACCTAGTCGGTCCACCTTGTAGATGTAAAGTCAGAGACGATCGCTCATCTATTGCTGCTGTTTGAGCCGGTCATCTTCTAGACCTTCATCAGTGGGCACAGGACGCTGCCCACGGGGCGCTGTTGGCTGGATATTTTTGGTTGGTGGACTATTCTCAGTCCAGCAGTGACAGTGAGGTGTGTAAAAACTCCGGCAGCGCTGCTGTGTCTGATCCACTCATACCAGCACAACACACACTAACACACCACCACCATGTCAGTGTCACTGCAGTGCTGAGAATCATCCACCACCTAAATAATACCTGCTCTGTGGGGGTCCTGTGAGGGTCCTGACCATTGAAGAACAGCATGAAAGGGGGCTAACAAAGCATGCAGAGAAACAGATGGACACAGATCTATCTATCTATTTTCAATTCTTATCCTCAGAAAGTGCCATTGCTTTATCAGAATGAAAGGATGCAACACTGACTAATGTTTGAGAATGCAGCTGTTCTTATTAACAGCTTTGACTTTTCAGGGCAAATATTCTCCAATCCCATATGCAAATAACATGGGACCACGCCGCCAGCACAACCTAATCCTTTCTGACTCACAACAGCTTTATAAGTTTATCTAATTGGCTTGAAGAGAGCAAACAGTAATGGTTACCACAACCTGTAGCGAGACTGCAAGACGATACCAACATCTTTGCCTCGACAGGCATGCAGCTCAGCTTTACAAGCAAACAGCCAAAATTGATTTGTTTTGTGTGTGTGTGTGTGTGTGTTCTTAAAAGAGGGTTTTTGGCCCAAGAGATCACATGGCTCGGCTCAAACGACTGCACGGCCTGCATGACTGGCAGCTGGAAACAGGCACGGCCAATCACTGTAGCCCACCCAGAAAACCTGATAGGAATTATAGTGGAATGCAATAATGACACTCATATCAGTCCTGATTCAGACCTATACCTCAATGAAATACGACTCGCTTGTGACCCTGAATAATAATAGTATATATAATTTTAACATGATTGAGAAAACATGATTGTTTGTTTTAGGCAATGCTGTATAAAGCATAAGATACTTTAAAACAGTAAAAAAAAAAAGGATACTTAAATATCTGAATCATTATTTGGTGTGACTGCCCATGGTGTGGTATTTTAAAAGCGTTCCAAGCATCCTGGCCAACATGCCACAATAAGTCTCTGTAACATGTCTGTTATCTTTGTTTAATCATGCGCTGGGCTATTTACCTACAAAGTAATCAGGCTTTATCAGAAAAGTGCTCTATTACTTAAATGGGAACTTAAAGGGCTATTTTTAGTAGTGGAAAAAGTTGTACAATGCCAAAGCTTTGGTTGAAAAAAAGACTATTTACCTCTAAAACCATTTCCGAGAAATTACAAAAGAAACCTGGACCAATTACATCACTGTGGCTGCATTAAGCAGGGGGAGAAACTGCTTCCAAAAAAAGTGGCAAAATAACACAAATGACAATATTAGAGATGGGACGATCGATCGGCTACGAATCGGTATCGGCCGATTTTTAATCAAAATATGCTATCGGCGATCGGCGATATTTCCTAAAAGTAGCCGATCCGATCGTGTGATATATAAAGACCATGTTAAGTTAACAGCTCAGTGGATCGATCCAGACTTTGAGCTACGAAGCACCAACCATCACATCACCATTCATCAACCATCGTACAGAAACCATCGTGAAAGCTCTTACGATGTAATTTTGCTGGTTGTAATATTTACTTTAAAAAGATAATTCAACCCGGTCACATCTGAGTCGATTCTATCAGCACGTTATGTAAACTCCTGGTTCACTTTGGTAAATCGTAAGCGGTTCTTACTTGTGATGTAGATGAGAACAGAAAACGTTACAGAGCCAATCAGAGGCAAAAGTTTATTCATTACCAAATTCGTTAGTTCAGGATCATCTGCTGAACTTTTAGAAAATTTTAGCTCCTTAGACGGAACGAGTCTGACTCGGTTACAGATCTGTGGTAATAGCAGTTTATGGGTAATGAAGCTTTTTAATGTAAGAGAGTCACACAAAATGTTCTGTAGTAGCTGGTGTTTATTTAAAACCACGACATTTAATTAATAACAGTAAACACGGAGAGATAACTGAGAAGAGAAACTTACGCTTCACATAAAAACGAATCAACTCATGAATCAATGAATCACTTATAGCGATATTGTGAACAAAGCGTATCTTTTAAAGGCACAAACACACATACACACACGCGCGCTGCTCCGGTTTATCTTTACTGTGAGGCTCTTTTTAAGTTTATTTACTGCTAATCAAGCCCCCCCCCCGATCTGAATCGGCTATCGTCCCTGAAAGGAGATCGGAATCGGTGCCAAAAACCCCGATCGGTCCATCTCTAGACAATGTTATTTCACTGCATGTTAAAATAAAGCTGCTAATCACAGTATTACAATTGCAAACTTTACACAGATTGTTTCCTGGTATTATGACAGACAACACAAGATCACTCAGTTTAATACACTATGACCACCTTCCTAATAGTGTGTTGGCCCCGTTTGCTGCCCCATACGCAACAAACTGTGCTGCCCTGTGTATTCTGACACTTTTCTATCAGAACCAGCATTAACGTCTTCAGCAGTTTGACTATTGGATCGGACCACACGGACCAGCCTTCGCTCCCCACGTGCATCGATGACCCTGTCGCCGGTTTACCACCGTTCCTTCCTTGGACCACTTTTCATAGATACTGACCACTGCAGACCGGGAACACCCCACAAGAGCTGCAGTTTTGGAGATGCTCTGACCCGGTCGTCTAGCCGTCACAATTTGGCCCTCGTCAAACTCGCTCAGATCCTCACGCTCGCCCATTTTTCCTGCTTATAACACCAACTTTGAGGATAAAATGTTCACTCGCTGCCTAATATACCCCCCCACTAACAGGTACCGTGATGAAGAGATAATCAGTGTTATTCACTTCACCTGTCAGTGGCCATAATGTTATGCCTGGTTGGTGTATATAATTGTCCAAACTTGTCCAAACAACTGTATAAAACATTCATGCACTGCATGCAATGTACAGAACACAGTGATTTTACTCTGGTACACTAATACATTATCATTTCAAACATGTGAAATGCTTCACACAGACCATGATCATAATCAAGCATCTATGTTGACCGACTGTGGACATATTCAAGTGCCACTGTTGTAAAAAATACACCTTTTTCTAACTACACAACACCCAAATTCTGTTACAGTGAAGCTTTTGTTGTGCTTTTTCTAACAGAGCTGTAGGGTCCCTGATGTACAGCAGTTTCCTTTATACACTTAGTCACCAGTCAGAGCGAGGGACAGAAAAGAGAACGTAGGAGATCGCTGCAAACTTTAAAGTCAGAAAAGCTCATACGGAGTAAGATTCAGTATTAAGGCTGTTGGTATTATAAAAAATAACATAAAAAGAAGAGAAACACTACTAAGAGATGAAACACTTTTAAGAAACAGACACTGACTGGAGCCAAGGATTGAACCCAGATTTTTAGGACCTATATTGTTGTGCAGCACCGCCTTTACCAGTTAAATCGTGCAAACAATGAAACTTTATGATGTTGTTTTATAATGACTATACAGAAGTGGATAAATCGAATAAATGTCACTGCAGACTGTCTTATCCTCTGTTTCATTCTAATTCATTACAAACTGAGATACACAACACTGTAGCCTGTTATTAAACATAATATATCAAACAGCTTCTCATAAAGTTTAATGTTTATCATGTTCAAAGCAGTGGTGGCATAATGGCATAGCTGGTAAAGTTGGTCAGCCACAGCAGCGTAGGTCCTGAGGACACGACAAGGAGTTTTGCATGTTCTCTGTGTCTATGTGGGTTCTCCAGTTTCTTTACAACTCACAAAAAACATGCCAGGTCAATTGAATATAAATGTCATTGCAAACTCTGCCTAACGTAACAGTGTTCCATACATCACATAGTGGCGATGTTGATAGTGATTATAAACTGGAGATCAGCAGAACATAAAATAAACATAAATACAAATGTAAAAAAATAAAAACTGTTTTATTATTATTATTATTATTTGAATGAAACGCTACTGTATGAAACACTGTGTGGGCAAAACTAGAGCACTCCAATATTAAAACCCAACATGACAGGACATCTTTAAAAAAGAAATAGTAATCTATAAACCTACACAAATTTAATTTAATCCCTTACCTTGACTAAATATCGATGTGTTTGTATTTTTCATGCAGAACGATACTGCAGTGCAGTCCTGTGGTAAATTAGCCGTTAGCTGTGTGTAGATAGCCAGCCTGCTGAGGTAAACTGTCAATCAGCCCTGACTTTCATCCAAATATCTGACGCTGTGTAACCTGATAAAACAAAACAAACACACAAATTTCGCGTAAAATGAACCAATATCACGACTTTTTGTTTTACCTCAGTTTGTTTGAGTCGTGTTTCTTTTGCTGTTTACACCCGTGTGTTCGAAAACCTAGTGAGCCACCTTGCTGTCTTACTGCCTACATGGGCAGCTGCCTCAGTAGAGAGGATTCTAGTAAGTCGTCGACTTATAAGTCAGGTTATTCGAAGGCGCTACTTAGACAGGGATTAAATCAGTTTACTTACTAAGCTAACACAGTTAGCCTCATGCCATTTAAACCAATGGGATGAGGTGGCACAACGCGCTAGCATGTCAACTAACATCTCCCTCCGTGTACTGAAAACGGTTACATTCGATGACAAGCCCAAATTTGCAAATAAACGACACTTGTACACGTTTATACAAATTAAAAATCAATAACAATTTATTAACCTTTGAAAATAACTCTTCTCCACACCGTCTGCCATATTTTTTATTATTCTGTGAGAAAAGTTGTGCCGCACCGAATGCTTGGATTGCCTTCACCGCTAAGGCAGCATCGGATGCTCCCTCATTATTTTGTTAAAATACCGTTTAGATTTAAGGTGCCTTAGTAGGCAGAATATTACGGCATCTAAGAATTCGAAGAGCCTCCTTCTCGGGAGCAGGTGTAGGATGACGTCTGTGTAGAGAGCTCACTAGGTTTTTGACACACACCCAATCACTCAATCACTCAATCACTGTTTTTGTAATATTTTTATAATATTTTTATTTAAAAAGCAACAACATTTTGGCTGCATCTGAAATCGCATACTCCCATACTGAAAAGAACGCGAAAGCAGTACACGAGAGCGGGTAGTGTGTCCGAATACGTACTATTCATTAAACAGTACGTGAAAAGTCCCCGAATGACCTACTAGCACACTTCGGTCCGATAATCTATCCTATAATTCAACTGGAGCTGCAAAGGTGTTCGAAGCAGGAGAAGAAAGATGGCGAAGAGTCCGCTGTTTACAAGTGTAAAAAAGACAAAAATGAAAAATGTTATGATGTGTACAACCCTAAATAACGTTATGAGTAGCTTTGTGGAGAATGACAGAATTAATTTTGTTACTTAATGTGACGCCATGCATCACTGCCACATCACCCCACTGCTGCGTTCTCTTCACTGGCTTCCTGTAGCTGCCCACATTCAGTTTAAAACATTGATGCTCGCCTACAAAGCCAAAAATGGACCAGCCCCAAGCTACCTTCAAGGTCTAATAAAACCTCGCTCTGTACCATGCAACCTCCACCCAGAACTCAAGGAAGACGAGCACCAAGCCTCTTCTCTGTACCTGCACCCAAGTGGTGAAGCGAGCTTCCCCTGTCTGCCCGAACATCTGAGTCTCTTGCTTTCTTCAACAGATGATTAAAAACCTTCATCACCTCTTTACTAAGCACTTAGACTGACATGTACTTACTTACTAACACTCTTTTAAAAAAAAAAAAAAACACAGGTTCTAACAGGGTTTCATTAGATTTATATTCTTGGACTGTTGACTACTTAAACTAGTGTAAGGTAATGTCTACTATGGAAGTACTTCTGTAAGTCGCTCTGAATAAGAGCGTCTGCTAAATGCCGAAAATGTAAATGCATCATGTGACGTTGGTAAAATGGCGGACGTAGTACATCTGAGGTTGCGTGCATACTGCACACTTGCGTACTGAAAGAGCGTACTGCTTTACCTCCAATTTAGTACAGTACGTACTGTTTAAGTATGTGATTGCAGACGCAGCCTTTGTCTTCATTCGATTCCAACTGGGCAAAACACAACGATGAAGCAGGCAGCTAGGGGTCGACACAAAATCCTTATCATAAATGCGCATTCTTAGAGTCACATTTGTCATATCTGTGATTTTATTATTAAGTAAAGATGCGAATTACACCAATGACGTTTCTTATTTCATTTCTGTTTTGTAGGTATACTCGAAATCAAATCGGTGGAAGTTGGGATTGTGGCAATCAGGGGCCTCGACAGCAACTACTTTCTTGCAATTAATAAAAAAGGCGTGGTGTATGGAGCGGTAAGTTCTATTTTTTTTATATATATACAAACCATTTTCAAACTTCTATCAATCTGATTCTTGTCTACGTCAACCAGGGACTCATAGTAAGTAAGAAAAGGTGGGGATTATTTCAGGGGCCTTGAGCAAACAGGGTTTTGGTAAATGAAAAAGGAAATTGTATAGCTGAGTTAGCCTGTCCCATGAGATCACAATGCAAATGAATATTATTTAATAACATCATATCCTGTTTTACTCTACCCCAAGCTAAAATGATGAGAAAATGCTGAACCGTTTTACTACAAAATATATAAGATTACACATTAACTTTGGTATAAATTTTATTTTATGGTTTCTTTAAATACAGCCAGATAATGAGCTAACATTAACAGTACCTCTACCCAGGGGCACCGTATGTGACTGACAGGGGCCCTAAAATTATTAAAACATTGGGTTTTTTTTGTCTTATATTACTAAACTATTATTATTAATACATTTAATTTCAAACAACAATTATTTTTATCATGGTGGATTCTAGCAAACAGTAAACATCTAGAAAGCCCCACTTCTATTGATATTTATTTTAATGGTTCAATCCACCTTCAAACCAGTCATGAATGGTACTTGCTAGATGCAAGGAGTGGGCCAACATGTCTCATTTTAAAGAAAATCTGATTACCAAAAATGGAATGGAATTAAATGAAACTACATGAGTGAATTTACCATCCCATAATTTTTCTTACCATTAAAATTACATTAAAACTGTAAAAGATGGGTTTAGCACGTTTCTTGAAGAGCATCTTGCAGTCTTCCATCCACTGTATGCCAAACGTTGCGTGCAGGTCTGCGCAGTGTTATATTTTCAGAGTTGGCATGGCCTGGGGTGGTGGGGCCCAATGTGATCTTCTTTCTTTGGTCCTACAATCCCTAGTAGCGTCCCTGCCTCTAATGTACTGCCTATCTAAATTTAGCTATCCCTAGAGGACATATATACAATAATACATTAACATGTGAATTACTAAAATAATTCAGCACAATAAATAAGTAAAGTTATATTACATGTATAATCCCTGCAGTTTAGATTCTACATAGCAGTACTAATCAGACGATGTTTACCTGGACGGCTGTGTTTAGTATGAGCGGGTTTGGACAGTTTGAACTTAGCTGCACTGTAAAAGATCAGTGAGTGCTCCGTTTCTTTGATGTTTCCTGAAACCCTGCTCTATTTCTCATGTCTATAGGCCTTTAAAAAGCCTCAGGTCCTTTTAACGGACAGTTCCACACCATTGCTTGTAAATAATCCCCTAGCAAAAGTCAGCTTTGCCAAAAGAGTTCTGTCATCTTAGCGAGAGTAAGCTGAGAAGCCCCTGTTCCCTACACGGTAGCCTTTCCCGAAATACAGCGCCATCCGTGTAGCTCTGTTCCATTCAGCTGTCTAACAACACAATTCATAACTTAGCCTTTGTTCCTCACTCCCGCTGGCACCACCCTCCTCCATTCATGCTTTTATCAATTACAAATGTGACCTGAAATAAACATAAAAGAATATTTTATCTTACATTATTGTATTATTTATTCTAAAACAGAAATGGCACGTTAGACACCAAGTGTTTGTCTTTAGTTTAGTTTAGGAAGACGTTATAATTTCTTTCCACTTTACGAGTTATGTCGCCTCACAGCAAGAAGGTCCTGGGTTCGATCCCCAGGCGGGGCAGTTCAGGTCCTTTCTGTGTGGAGTTTGCATGTTCTCCCCGTGTCTGTGTGGGTTTCCTCCGGGAGATCCGGTTTCCTCCCACAGTCCAAAAACATGCAGTCAGGTTAATTGGAGGCACTGAATTGCCCTATAGGAGAATAGGTGTGTGTATGTATTTGTGTCTGCCCTGCGATGGACTGGCGCCCCGTCCAGGGTAGACCCTGATTGGATAAGCGGTTAAGACAGTGAGTGAGTATACGAGTTATAGTAGACTATCACTTACTAATATTGTTAATGTTTTTACGTTTTAATCCCAAATAAACTGAGCCAGACTTGAAGAGAAATTACAGCAGATTAATCATGCTTTTTATTTGAGAGCAGTTACAGTTAAGAGATGGCTTTTGAGGGGTTTGTCTGTAATGTTACTCCCAATCTTGGGTGTCTGTGAGTTCATGTTTATAATTGAGGGTAGTTAGAGTCCTTTCCAAGTGCCTTTCCAAGTGTCCAGTGACATTGCATAAGCTGAAGCTCATAAAGAAGTGGTGGCTGGCTTAATATGCCTTGGAGGAAGCACATGTTGGTCTTACATTTCCAGAGTGTCATGTAAAACGAAGGTTAAACATTTTTATAGTCTAAACTGGACAAGTCAAAGAAGAAAGAACTAAACACATAACAAAATTTGGCATAGTGACAATGCCAGTGCTAAAATGTCTGATCTGACCTCTGGCATTTTGTTTCTGTCTTGCAGAAGGAGTTTGGCGACGACTGCCAGCTGATAGAAAGGATCGAGGAAAACCGGTACAACACGTACGCCTCGGCCAAATGGAGGAACAAAAAAAAGCCCATGTTTGTAGGCCTGAGTGCCAACGGCAAACCAATGAGGGCCAAAAAGACTCGGAGAAAAAACACTGCCACACACTTTCTGCCTATTCCCATTCCATAGCTCAGCCTGTACACAGGAACCACTCACTGCACTGAGGATAATAAGGACATCACAGCACTATGTACAGGAACTCTCTGAATTCAATCGTAATAACGTCACACGTTTGTTAAATTATTGGCACCGGAGAAAACACAAGACGCCAATTCCTTCCACGGACCAAAAGGGAGGAGAGGCATGGACATACCCTCCCTGAATAAACTTCTGCAGAGTTTAATGCTTGTGTGTGACATTTGAATGCAGTTATTTATGCTGTACTAACTCATGCAAGACTTTCCAACCGGATTCAGTGGACCGCCGGTTACGCAAACAGTTATGGGAAGCACTTGTTCCAGGTGCAGAGTGACGGGACACGACAGAGGAACAATGTTATATGCTCCACGGAGGACTTTGCCCAGCTGGCAGCATAGCATAAACAAGTCTATTAAATGATTATTAACATGCAAAGCCACTGTATTTGATAGCTCCATTCTTTATCTGACTGCTTTTTTAATAAATTATTTATTTTATGTAATATTTAAAGGGAAGCAAAAACAAAAAATATGGAATGGACATTTTTTATCAGTTATGCTCTTCTTTTTAAAGCTATTCTATCGGTTAAACATGAATAAATAAATAAATAAATATATTTCTCCTTACTGCAGCATCCGTGTCTTACTTTGTGACGGCGGCTCAAGCTGGGTTTCCACCAGGGGCGGCTCGTTCATTAGGGCGATCAAGCGACACACCTTGCGTCACACACACGTAACCTGGTGTAGCGATAATTGGAGCTAGTGATGGGAATTATGGCTCCTTGAAGGGAGTCGGATCTTATAAAGAGCCGTTCAAAAAAATGGCTCTTCGTTCTTCGGGTGGCGCTACTGGGTAAACTATAAGGCAGCCCCGATATTAATATCAATGATGAACGATCATGCACATTTTTGTATTGTATCTCCCCAACTGTTTAATTGTACTTCTTTATTCATTGCACATGAGCCCCGATGCCAAACTTTATTCTGGATCTGCTGCACCTAAAATAAAATCTGATGAAATTGTTAGGGTGAATAAGGCTTTACTTTATTTTATGATTAATGGTAAAGCTGCTCTCTCTCCATGTTCAAAGTTATTTGTGAGGGCAAACTGACAGATGACTTAAGATGTTAATTATTTAAGCTTTAATTTACCCATTGAACGGGTCACCTTGGCCATCATCGCAACAATTGCCCCTTCCTGAGAGATTTGGCAGGAGCCGCCGCTGGTTTCCACTGAGGACATTTCCAGGAACTCCACTGAGTAAATTTCCAGAAATTTCCAATAAATGTTGTTACTCCATAAACAATTGTTATAACATTCTGACTATGACATATCACTGTTTGAAAAAAAAGAGTATACAAGTACACAAGTACAGTATACAAAGTGTACAACTAACCACCTTTGTGGACAAAATAACGTAAACACACAACAATATATTCATATCAAACTGCTGAAGAAGTTCACGCTGGTTCTGATAGAAAGGTGTCAGAGTACACAGAGCATCACAGTTGCAGGGGGACCAACACAATATTAGGAAAGTGGTCATAATGTTATGCCTCATCAGTGTAAACAGGTTTAGTGCTTCTTGACATGGTCTTACATAAGTCCTAAATGGCAGAAACCATTTTCCACCAAACAGCTGACAGCAAACATTATTATTTTAATATTATTTTATGATTGCTGAGATGTAAGACATATGATAAAGGTTTCCTCATTATATCTTGTTTTCTTTTTGCTGAGGAATCCTGGTTTTGTGCTTCTTACACTAAGTTACACATCTTTGCACACAGGCCTTAAATGCTTACTATCATCACTAAGCCTCCTGACAACCATGTGGATAGTGTTTCTCCAGAACATCCTGTTTTTTGTTTGGATCTTCGTGGTTTGCTTATTGTTCCTCTACTTGTATCCATCTATCTTATTGCTGGCCATCTTCCTCCTCTTTTACCTTCAACTCTTCCAGGCATGATTGTATTTTCAACTGAATTGTCTCTTTCTCATATTGTGTCCAAAATAAAAGAGCTTCTGTTTGGTTATGTGAACTGTTAATGAAAGGTTTGACGTGATTTGGTCTAGAATCTATTTGTTTGTCTTCTTTGCCATCCAAATTACTTTCAAACGTCTTTAACAGCAACAAAGTTGAAAGGCATCAGTTCCTCTCATCCAGTATAGTCTGGACAACTCTGATCTTTACATCTGAAGATCTTCTTTAGTCTTCTTCTGCCAAGTGCCAGTCTGTGTCTAATTTCCTGACTGCCGGAACCTTTGCTAATAATAATTAATCCAAGTAGGCTAAAGCTGCCCAGCACCCCAAGATCATCTTCATCTGTGGTAAAGTTAGTTGTCTTTTCTGTTTTCATCATTTTTGTCTTCTTCATACTTTCTTACCCCGATCAGACATAACATTATGACCACCTTCCTAATATTGTGTTGCCCCCCCGTTTTGCAGCTGGTAGAGTGGGTACTACACAGCAACATAAGGGCTGTTTTTCTACCTCGCAAAAACATGGAGAAGGTGGATTGGCTAAATAACTCTTAATTGACTCTAAATTGCACCTGATGATATGATGCCAATGGGTTTGCACTCAATCCAGGATGTATTTCCTTCTTGCACCCGGTGTTTCCAGGTAATTCTGGATCCCCAGCAGCCCTGATCAAGGAACTAAATGTATACCATGACACTCAGAACCTTGTTTTTGCATAATTCCTCCAGCATTTCTATGTGTTATTTATGCAACGCTTACAAATGTGTTATAAAGGCCTTATGTAGGTCACGTTCAAATAAAGTCTTTTTATCTTTTTGTGCAAAACACCATCACAGTCTGTTTTCTATTTTGTCTCTGTTATTTTCGGTTCTTTTGTCCATTTCCAGACATGTAGTGTCTGTGCTGTACACCTCTGCTGATCATAACCATGTGTTTACTCTCTGGTCTCATCTACTAATTACGCCTCCCACCCTACCTCTTCAAAGAGCCGACGACCAGCACAGGGCATGTAGGATAATGTAAATATTAGTTACCCATTCATGAGCTGATTCTAATTATCTCTGATGTAATGTTCGTTCCCTTCCCGTAACCACCAGACCGCAGCCTGCAGTTAGCTTTATAACAGAGGGCGAGATGCAGAGGGGGCATGTTCCCCACCGGATCACACGTTGTCAATCACGCCTCATTTCCCCGATCACGATGAGAAGTTATGCTTAATTATGCTGACTGGCGGCTGACTTTAAATCATAACCGGCATGGTCAGGGTTCTCGAGTTTGCATCAGCGCGAGCATCGAAGAAACGACGATGTTCACGAGCCACGTTTGACTCACGACCTTTCAAAGCTTTTAAGATCGGACAGCGACCGTGCGCTTGTTTACATGTACTGCTCACTTTTCCATAAACCGACTTTAATGTTGGATTAGTGCGAAATGGATTCAGCGCGCCGTGCGTATGAACTCATTAAACCGGAGACGTCCATGCATAGCTCATCAGTTTGTTATGTTCTGCTCTGGCTTGAGTACATAACAAAAACATTCCAGATCATATTCTGTATATACAGGCTTTTACGGCGTGTTTTACATGATCTTCAACATCATTTATCATTTATGAGTTTATTAAACCCTGAACCATATAGAGTAGGAATGTCAGGAAATACATGAGACCCTTAGACAGACTTCATCTGGCTTACAGGTTCTACCACATTTATCAGTGGCCTACAATACTAACAGCTACTTACAAGTCAAATGTTTCATAGACTAAACGATTGCCAATCAAGAGAAACTGAAATAACTGGCTCCAGGTGGACGTTTTCTATATATCAAGGTTTCTCCCTCTTAGACTTGCCAGCTCCTTAGTTGGCAAACCTTCTTTTCTCTAAAATAGTGACACTGGGTTGCTCAGTCTGGTTTAGTTTTTTGATGCCAGCCAGTTATTTCTTTCTGTGAACAACATTCAGTAGACATTGAAAAGTATGTCTTTAATGGTGCCCAGGTGGTGCAGCGGGCTATTCCGCTAGCACACCAGTGCCAGCGGAAAAGCCCGCTGCACCACCTGGGCACCATTAAAGACATACTTTTCAATGTCTACTGGTCAGTATTGTTCTTACCACATTTACAGAATTAATGTAAAAATACAGAGCGGCCAAGAAAAACTACACACTTTAATAGATGATACCTCCTAATTCTCCTGATTTAACACCCTTGGACCCTTTGGTAAGAAATTAAAATGGCACAGCCGTTCCACCGGACACTTTGGCCAACAGCAATCAAGCAGAAATTCACCGTAATCAGAAGTATGTGGACATCTATGGTATCCACTTTGATCACAGTCAAAGGTGACTTATATTCACCCCCTGATGTCTGAATGAATTTAGTATTACAACTTGTATATATGTTTTTCTTTTATTGAAGTGTGTTTACATTTTGGCCCCATCTGTATATAGAGAACTTGCTCAAAAAACAGTTGGATGAAAGCATGTGTACTTTATGCCTGAGAAAACAAGAGATGAAAAACCTGAAGAGATGAAACCTCCTGTTGTTTCTGATATAAACACCTACATGTCTAGCATCAGAATATTGAACTGGCGGGAGCTGGAGATGCAAAAAAAACTTAATAAACTGATCAAAAAGGCTGGCTCCGTCTTGGGCTGCTCACTGGAAGGCTTTGAGTTGGTGGTCAAAAGGAGGTCTTTAAACAAACTCATTTTCATACTGGACAATCCATCACATCCCCTCCATGACCTCCTAGTCAGACAGCGGAGCACCTTCAGTAACAGACTCATCCAGCTCCGCTGTAAGAAGAAACATTACAGGAGATCGTTCGTACCAACAGCGATCTCACTGTATAACTCATCCCCACTGTGCCGGGACATCATTGCTCACTGAGTAAATATCAGGACTATTAGGACAGACTCATGATGCATGATCTGTCACTCTATTTATGTCATTGCACATCTCTGGACATTTAATGCCAAGACACTTTTGTCATTTTTCTTTTGTATTACATATTGCATATAGATTTATTACCTACCAACATTGTACTGCAATACTTTCTATCTATCTATCTATCTATCTATCTATCTATCTATCTATCTATCTATCTATCTATCTATCTATCTATCTATCTCAAGGAAGAATTACTGCATTGGCTGCTTAATTCCACAGACAGAATAAAAATTCTACTCTTTGCAAGAAAAACGGTGCATTTTCTTAGATTTTTGCTTTTGGCTACGCGTCCTCAGATAATTTTTTTAAGCTTGTTGCGTATAAAGCGCCTTCATCCGAGTAAGAGCGACACATTGAGCTGCATTATACATATTCAGCGGCCGAGCCCGGAGGAATTCCCTTCTGTTTATCTAAACTGAAACATATATATTACTGGCTTCTCCGCTTCACAGCTCAGCCCTCTCCCATGAGCGATCTGCGGCTTGTTGACCAAACCACAGGAGCAGCTGTGAATATTTCATTCCGGAGAGGTTGCTCCGGGAGCGCCGGTGCACAGGGGCGGATTTTTAATAGCCCGGTATTTTTGGATGGAGACACGGTGACGTTGAGCCAGAAGAACCCAAAGTTCCAGTAAGATTGGCGTACAACGCGCTCGCTCCGCGTCTCTGCAGAGCGTCCGGGCTCGAGCGTGTCAGCGAAAATCCAAAGAGCAACAAGGCTAAATATAGTGAGATGTTTCAGAGCCAGTTCAGACTGAGGTTTTGGATCTGTGATGATCCTCTGGAGGTTTCCAGTTTCTGTTCAGCAGGTGTGTCAAACATTTGCCTTGGCTTTGGCTGAGATGAGGCATGTGTTTATCAATTCAGCTCGAGTGAGTGAGAGACGCCAAGGCTGCCAACGCCGAGCGATGCCAACCTTTCACGAGAACAGAGGATTTCTCTGAATTTACTCCTATCAGGCTGGACGTTTTAGCGAAGGTGTTAAAGAATAAATAACGACCTGATTAAGAGTTCATTAAGGAAAATATGTGGTAAATAAACTGCTCAAGGTACGCAGGGTACTCATTCAACTTCATACAAAACGTTCATATAAATCAAATCCATTATTTATTTAAAATAATTTAAGTCAATATTCACTCACGTGTTCACATTTAAGTGCAAATTAAAAAAGCCAATTCACCTTCTGCATGTTTTGGGGGTTGTTAGAGAAAACCAGGCTAACTGGTAACAAAACCCAAAAGGAATAAGACTCCCAAAGTTCTTAAAACCAAAACCAGTGATTATTAAATTACATTATTATTAAACTAAATTACACACATGCCGGTGGTGTAGCAGGTAGGATCCCATGAGTCCTTGTCATCTGGGTTCAAACCTCGCCTTTAGTCACTGTGACGTTTTAACATATCAGACTTTTCTTTGACACAGCCCTCTATTATTATCTGGGCCTGAAGCCTGCACTGAGAGCGCACTGACGAGTGTATCTCCCAATGGCAGGGTTGATTCAGCCACCTTTACCCTCAAGTATTAAGCTGCCCCACGCAAGCAGTAAAATTTGAGAAGTGTAAACAAACAAGCTGCTCATACAGTTATTGTTTATTGAGATGACATTCAGATGATTGGACAGTAAATCACTAAGCTGAATAACAGTGCTGATCCAACAGTGATCTTATTTTGAGATGTTTATGCACAATACTCTCTTTTGTTTAGAAGTTTGAGGGTGGTTGTGTGTGTGTTTGATAATCACAGATTAGGATTCTTTACTGGTTTCCCCACTTTTGTCACCCAATCCAGTCATGTCCAGTTTGAGCTTATCTCTCCTTCTTCAGTCGAGGAGGGCCGAGGCCGTAATGCACCCCCTCTGATATGCCTGTAGCCACCAATCACTTCTTTTTTCCTGCTAGTGGCATGGTCAACCGGGCCCTCATGCAGACCAGAGCTAAGAAATCCTATTTCAGCCATTCTCCCTCCCCCTACAGACACACAGCCAAATTATGTGTCTGTATAGGCAGGCACCCGGTTGGCTGATAGCAGAGCTGAGATTTGAACTTGAGAGCTCCAGATCTTAGCACTGGTGGGCTAGCATGATTTACCACTGCACCACCCACACAATGACAATTGTCCATGACAATTCATTTTTAATAAATTTGTTTATGGCACCCAGGTGGCGCAGCGGGATATTCCGCTAGCACACCAGTGCCGAGATTCTTAACTCCTCGGTTCGAAACTCGGCGTTGCCACCGGTCAGCGGGGCGCCATCTAGCGGGCATAATTGGCAGTGCCTGCAGCAGACACGTTTCTGCTAGGGTGGGATGACCGGACTATGTGGGTGGGGTCTTCAAACGCTGTGTAAGGACCCTGATTAGCAGATAGACAGGCGCCGGTGCAGAATGAATGGGTGGAAAAGAGTTCCGCTAAGGGCTGCAAGCGGGTCGGAGGAGGCGTGAGCAGCGATTTACCCTCCTCCAGCGGAAGATAAATTGACTGCGATAGTAAAATAAAAGTAAAATAGAAATAAATCATGAGGAGTTCGAGGTGTTAACATACACGATGCTTGAAACATATATTGATTCCAACATAGAAAAGAATCAAACTGATGCCAGAAATAAAAGCTGATTTTCATTAGAAATTCCAGATCCTTTATTTGATGAGACTATAAAACACAGACAGGCGGGTCGTTCTGTTCTGCTCATATTACTGAGGACCTACATCAAACTTACGCGCTGTATAGCTCAGCTGCTTCGCTGGCTCTCTCCAGAACACTTCAGTCAGTTAATGATGTTGGTATGAAGTTATTACTGTAGTTTGTGCAACATCTGCAGGCTTGCTGGGTAATAAACTCGGTGTTTATTGTGTCTGTGCACCACATAAGTAACTCGTCACTGATAACGATGTTTACACAACCACGACTGAGCTTCATTAAAGGCTCTTTAGATTAAATTTGATCTGTTTTGTGTCTTAATAGCACAACATGATAACACACGATGGTATTGTGATCATCATGTTCTCTCAGTGTGGTTTATGGAGTAATTCGGTCTCTCGTGTGCAGAAACAGGTTTTATTTCATTTTCATGTTCTTGGCTCTACTGTAATCAAGGAAGCCAATCCATAGCCAATCATGTCTGTATGTAGACGCCCGACCGGCCAACAGCACCACTGAGGATTCGAACCCTGGATCCTGGATCCCAGCAGTAATAGGCTAGAGTAATTTATCGTCCATTTATCCATCCACTCATCAATATCAGTCCGTCCATCCATCCATCCACTCATCCATCAGTCCATCCATCCACTCATCAACATCAGTCCATTCATCCATCAGTCCATCCATCCATCCATCCATCCATCAGTCCATCCACTCATTCATCAGTCCCGCCATCCATCCATTTATTTAATCTAGCTATTTCCCATTTATCTACCCATCCATCTCAATCCACTCATCTGTACCATTTTCTATCTAATTTATTTATCTACTTGTTTTTCCTTCCATGAATTCATCCATCCACTCATCCATCCATCAGTCCGTCCATCCACTCAGAACTAGTTTTAAAAAATTTGACCATATTACTCCTGTTCTATCATCTCTACACTGGCTGCCAGTTAAATTTCGCATTGATTACAAAATACTTTTACTAACTTATAAAGCGCTACATGGTCTGGCTCCACAGTATCTGAGTGAACTTATTAATCACTACAGCCCAGCACGTCCACTTCGTTCACAAGATGCAGGGTTACTTATAGTTCCTAAAATTAAAAAGATCACGGCTGGTGGAAGAGCATTTTCTTACAAAGCTCCACAACTTTGGAATAATCTTCCTGCCTCTATTCGGGATTCGGACACAGTCTCAATGTTTAAGTCTAGACTGAAAACATATTTATTTTCTCAGGCTTTTGATTAATATAGACAAAGGCCCAGAGCTTGGGGGTTCTTGGTCATAGAAACTTGTGGTGATCAGGGATGTTGGGTTGCTGTCGTTCTGCCTCTCTTGTCCGATCACTCAGGTTTGATGACGGTGGGGAGATGGGCGCTGATGTCCTGTGAAAGCCTTCATGACCTTGTTGCCTGCTCGCTCTCCCTTTTAGTTATGCTGTAATAATTAGGGCTGCCGGAGTCTAAAACTCTCTGTAAAACTGTTCATCAACTAGCATTGTACATTATTAACTACATTCTCTGTTGTTTTACCCCGAGGGCATTCTGATGGAAACCTGTTTACCCGCCGAGGTTAAGGATTAAAGTCGAGACTGCCGGGACAACGATGCTGCTCCTGTCAGATGTGACGGGTCTGGAGTAATTGCAACGACAAGAAATCACTATAGACTTTATTGAAGACTAGAGCGGATAACAACTCTATTATTATTTAATTGTTTATTTATCTATTTATTACCAGTTATGACTTTTAGATCATTTAATTCTGTGTTTGTATGATTTGTGTAAATCGTGTATTTATTTAAAGTATCCTCCAGGCCACCCAAGAAGGATGGGCCCTGCTGAGTCTGGTTCCTCTCAAGGTTTCTTCCTGTAATTTTCAGGGAGTTTTTCCTTGCCACAGTCGCCCTCGGCTTGCTCAACAGGGGTTTTTGTATCTGTTGGTCCTGGATTTTGTAAAGTTGCTTTGAGACAATGTATATTGTAAAAAGCGCTATATAAATAAAGTTGACTTGACTTGACTTGACTCATCCATCAGTCCGTCCATCCACTCATCCATCAGTCAGTCCATCCATCCATTTTTCCATCCATCCATCCATTAGGCCCTTCATCCACTCATCCATCAGTCCATCCATCCACTCATCCATCCATCAGTCTGTCCATCCATCTGTCCATCAGTCCGTCCATCCATCCGTCCATCCAGCCGTCTATCCATCCACTCATCCATCAGTCCGTCCATCCACTCATCCATCAGTCCACCCATCCACTCATCCATCCATTCATCCATCAGTCTGTCCATCCATATGTCCATCAGTCCGTCCATCAGTCCGTCCATCCGTACGTCCATCCATCCGTCTATCCATCAGTCTGTCCATCCACTCATCCATCAGTTTGTCTATCCATCCATATATCCATCTATCAGTTCGTCTATCCATTTGTCCTTCCATCCATCTATCTGTCCAGCCATCCATCCATCCATCCATCCATCAGTCCGTCTATCCATCCGTCCATCCATCCATCCGTCTATCCATCCATTCGTCAGTTCGTCCATCCATCCATCCATCCATCCGTCTATCCATCCATTCGTCAGTTCGTCCATCCACTCATCCATCCATCCGTCCCTCGCTGTGCCACCTGAGCACCTTTCGTAAACAATTTTAATAATTTGTTCAGCTTTAGTTTAACACTTGCTATATTACGTTTCCTTCAATCAGAATGACAGAACTAATTCACTTGGATTTGTGTTACAGAAGAATTAGGAGTGGGTGAAATACAGCGCTTCAGAACCACGGACAGCTCTGACTTTATATCATATCGGCCTGAATTCTAAAATATTAAACAATGTACGTTTAAAAAAACCCAAACATTCCTGTTATCTCATTTACACAAACGTTTAAAGTGTAAAACATAAGTTACTTACTGACCTTCACACTTAACACTGCTGAGGGGGCACGGTGGGATGGCAGGTAGTGTTGGAGCAGCTTCATGGTCCAGGATTTTATTTTTATTTTATTCCTGAGCTCTCGGTTGTGTCTGTGAAAAGACGTGGAGGGAGTAAACATGAAAACCTCAAAATTGTAAACATTTCAGCAGGTTTGGCGGTTGTACTCGTCTGACTGTATTGTGCCGAGTGTAAAGTGTGGTGGAGGGGGCATTATGGTGTGGGGGTGTTTTTCAGGAGTCGGGCTCGGCCCCTTAGTTCCAGTGAAAGGAACTCTTAATGCTTCAGCATACCGAGAGATTTTGGACAATTTCATGTTCCCAACTTTATGGGAACAGTTTGGGGATGGCCCCTTCCTGTTCCAACATGACTGTGCACCAGTGCACAGAGCACAAGCTCCATAAAGACGTGGATGAGCCAGTTTGGTGTGGAAGAACTTGACTGGCCTGCACAGAGTCCTGACCTCAACCCGATAGATAGAACACCTTTGGGATGAATTAGAGCGGAGACTGTGAGCCAGACCTTCTCGTCCAACATCAGTATCTGACCTCACAAATGCGCTTCTGGAAGAATGGTAAAAAATTTCCATAAACACACTCCTAAACCTTGTGGAAAGCCTTCCCAGAAGAGTTGAAGCTGTTATAGCTGTAAGGGTGGCGACATCATATTAAACCCTGTGGATTAAGAATGGGAATCACTCAAGTTCATATACGTGTGAAAGCAGATGAGGACCTTTTTGGACGCTTAAAAAAGCTTTAAGGAGAAGAAGATTTTCATGTGATGATGATGTGAAAGCAGTGGCACATCAGTGGCTACGAGCTCAACTGATAACGTTTTAAAAAGTGTGTACGACGCTGGAAAAATACATCAGAAGGCGACGATGTAGAAAAGTGATGGAGTTTGTTTTTGAAATTCTAAATAAATAGAGTTAAAGAAAATGCGGAAACTTTGCGGAAAAATGCGGAACCCTTGTATTAGGATTGGATTTTGCAGAACTAGACAAACCAGTTGATTATGGGTGTCCAGATACTTTTGGACATGAAGAGCTTATAATCATTCACTTTTTAATTAATAAAAGTAATAAATATCTGTGTTCAGTTTATTGTGGACAAACATGTGACATATTTCAGCAATGATTCCCTACAAAGCGAGTGTGACCCAGCATGTGTGTGTGTGTGTGTGTGTGTGTGTGTGTGTTTGCGTGTATAGGACAGATAAACACTGGGAGTAAGCCAGCGGGCGTTTAAAGCACTGCTAGTTCCCAGAGTGCTCCTCTTCAAGGCCACATGGCGTCATTACTAAACACCAGCTTGGACATCTGGGCCTGACATGATGTTTCCTTTTTATCACCTGCTCGCAGACGAGCGCCATCCCCAAATCCCGCTCTGTTCCACCACCACATCTGGTTCCTCTCAGGACAAGATCGTCCTGAAATGTTTTCGGAGACATATACATCTCGCTATGATCATGACTTACTGTATGGAGCAGGAGGTGAGCTCCCAAATCAAAGGCAGCAGGTTGGAGGTCTGGCGTTCCTTCTTCTGCTTGTCATCACGTGTTCCTTTTATTAAGGAAAGAGAAACCGTAATGAGGAACGTGATGAGTGTGGTGATGACACGTCGTGCACTAATGGAGAGGAATCGACGGTTAAACATCCCACAGAGAGCGAGTCCATGAACGTCTGAACGACGCTGTATGCAGATCAGTCCTCAGGATGAAAAGTGTCATACAGACATGAGAAGCATGGCTCGTCCTAGAGCATTCAGAGCTCTGGTCATCAATCACTCAATTTGTCTATCTGTTCGTCCGTCCATCCATCCATCCATCCATCAACATCATTTCGTCCATACATCCATCCATCCATCCACTCGTCAACATCAGTCCATACATCAGTCCGTCCATCCATCCATCCATCCATCAACATCATTTCGTCCATACATCCATCCATCCATCCATCAACATCATTTCGTCCATACATCCATCCATCCATCCACTCGTCAACATCAGTCCATACATCAGTCCGTCCATCCATCCATCCATCCATCAACATCATTTCGTCCATCCATCCATCCATCCACTCGTCAACATCAGTCCATACATCAGTCCATCCATCCATCCATCCATCCATCAACATCAACATCAGTCCATCCATCCATCCATCCATCCATCCACTCAACATCAGTCCATCCATTCACTCATCCATCAGTCTGTCCATCCGTCCGTCAGTCAGTTTGTCCATCCATCCATCCTTCCATCAGTCTGTCCATCTATCCATCAGTCCGTCCATCTATCCATCCTTCCATCCATCCATCAGTCCATCCATTCACTCATCCATCAGTCCATCCATCCATCCGTCAGTCAGTCTGTCCAGCCACCCTTCTGTCCATCCATCCATCCATCAATCCATCCATCCATCCATCCATCCACCCATCCACCCATCAATCCATACATCCATCTGTCAGTCTATCAGTTCATCCATGCTATGGGTTTAGGATGGGATGTCCAACAAGCTCATGGCCAAGGGGTCAGCATAAAGGACGTAATCATGAATTGACAAAATGTACTGGGATTGGTGGGGGGCATTCTAAAACATTCCTGCCATGTCAACAACTGATAGGAACACTGACGGATCCTAACATTATACAACACTGCTGTGGAACATGTTCATTTATAGGTTAACATTAGTATATGGGGGGATGGGGGGTATCTTTGAGCATATCTGAATACCCCCCAATATACTGTATATATATTGTGATTACAGCCTTGGTCCGTATACTTATGGCCATATAGTGAGGTCATTAGATGTATTTAACATATTTAGTTTCATTGTTGTGTTGTATTAAATATAAACCCCTTATTTACTGCTGTTATTTATTTATAATTAATATATTATTTCTATATCTCTATCATAGGGAGGAGTAGATACATTGTGGTGGTAAAAACAAGATAACTTTTCACTGCTCTGATGTAGAAAATGTAAAACACATGTCCTAAACATGTGTGAGTAATAAGCATGTTCTGGCCCCCGTGTCCACATTTTCAGCTGAAACTCGACACAATCCATCCATCCATCCATCCATCCATCCACCCACCCACCCAGCCATCCATCCACCCACCCACCCAGCCATCCATCCATCCACCCACCCACCCACCCACCCACCCATCCATCCACCCACCCACCCACCCAGCCATCCATCCATCCACCCATCCACCCACCCATCCACCTTTTTTACATGGACCTATTTAGCAGGAAAGGGGGAGGGGGTCGAGTGGCATCCATTATTCCCTTACACCCAACTGTAAGTGATTACCCCTGCGATTAGGGTGAGGCAGAGGGGGGTCTCGGGGTGGGATTCCTTCTACTGCAGTGACATTGTGAAAGAAGTAACCAGTACAGAAACCCTGAGAGTAATCTTATATAAAAAATGTGCTGTGCAGGGGGGTGGGGGAGGTGAGGGGGGCTCTGATCATGAGTACGACCCATATTTTAGAAAGATACTGGCTCTTAAAATCAACCATGTGTTTCTGATACGAATGAACCATGATTACAGTTTCTCCTTACGCTCCTCACAAAACCTTCAGAATGACAGAGATTTACATTACATAGACAATATATATATTTATACTTTATTGTATATGATGTGTTCAGGATGTGATCAACGTAATCAAAATAATAATAATAATAATAATAATAATAATAATAATAATAATAATCAAAATAATAATAATAAAATAAATAATCAAAACAACAACAATAATAATAATAATAATAACAATAATAAATAAGTGAGTGTTATATTTGAATCATTATTTACAGTAAAGACTCGACAAGCCTGACTACCTTTCCATCATCCATCCATTCATTTATCTATTTATCCAACCTACCAACCAACCAAACAACTACCCAACATAACAACTACCCAACCAACCAATCAACTACCCAACCAACCAAACAACTAACCAAGCAACTACCCAACCAACCAAACAAGTACCCAACCAACAAACCAACTAACCAACTACCCGAGCAATCACCCAACCAACCTACCAAACAACCAATCAACTACCCAACCAACCAATCAATCTACTAACCAATCAACTACCCAACCCACCAATCAACTACCCAAGCAACTACCCAACCAACCAAACAAGTACCCAAGCAACTACCCAACCAACTAATCAACTACCCATCCAACCAACCCACCAACCAACCAATCAACTACCCGAGCAATCACCCAACCAACCAAGCAACTACCCAACCAACCTACCAAACAACCAATCAACTACCCAAGCAATCACCCAACCAACCAACTCCTGAAGCAACCAATCAACTACCCAACCAATCAATCTACCAACCAATCAACTACCCAACCAAGCAATCAGTCTACTAACCAATCAACTACCCAACCAACCTACCAACCAAGAGTGATGAGACAAAGTTCCAAAACAGCCAAAAAATATTTGGACAACATTTTTCCTCTAGATGGTGTCAATACCCATACCTACTACGGGGAGGGCGGGGTGGATTAAGTGTCCATCATCTGCCATGCAGTGGCACTTTCCTAGAAATGCAAAGGAAAAAAATATGATTGGGGAATTGGATATGACTACACTGGGAGATAAACTGGATGATGAATGTAATCATAAGGTTGCAGGTTCAAGCCTCACCACCACCACAGTTGGGCCCCTGAGCAAGGTCCTTAACACTCAATTGCTTAACCTGTATTCATTCATTATTCTAAGTCGCTTTGGATCTATCTAAATAAATAAATAGTAGTAAAACCAAAGCTTTTCCTAAAGGTGCCATCTTGCCCTCATGCTGGTCTCAGTGTGTGCCACAATTAGACAATGACCGAATTTATTTGCCCCTTTGAGCTGAGGCTCAGGTTAGTCGACACCCTTGATGTACAAAGCGAGAAACTTTTTCCTCACTCATCAAAGAGCTGCTTCTCTATCACAAGCTTAAAAGCAGGGCTGCTATAGGAGGTGCCTCTCGCCCCCCTACTTCACCCCCCCGGCCTTAAACGTGGACCTGCTCTCGTTCCCCGGCTCTGTCTTTTCTCACCTCCACTCATTTAGTCCTTGATAAGAGCCCTCCAGCTGGGAACTCAGCGGTGCTTCAGCGCGCTCCGCCGGGCCCCCGGCGGGCCCCCGGCATTAACCCGCGTTTTACAAGGGAGCCACTTTTTACCACATGTACACAATACAAGCGGAGTTTATCTTGGCCGGCGAGCCTTAAAAGCCGGTGTCCTTAACACGCCGCTTTAAAAGAGCTAAATAACCGAGGAGGGTCCAACATCAAAAGACGGAGGGAACCTGGGGGGCCCGAGCAAACACGGAACTGGATATATAGCTGGAAAGAGGCCGGGCGCCATGCCACCTCATTACTGCCAGTGTCTGGTCGTCTCCAGTGTGGTGGGTTTGGGGTTGAGTCACTGCTACAATCTTTAGGTGTTAAATAAGATGTCAGGCTCATAAAAGTATAGACTAAAGGACGTCTACAGAAACCCTGATCATCATCATCATCATCGTCCTTCATCTTAATTTGTTCACACATCCAACAAAGTTCACCTACAACATATAGCGCTTTATGCTAGTAACGTTTTCTAGCAAGATGACTTTATCTTTGTACATGAAATAACACACACACACACACACACACACATATATAGAAGCACTTTGTAATTCTACAATTACTGACTGTAGTCTATCTGTTTCTCTGCATGCTTTGTTAGCCCCCTTTCACCCTGTTCTTTAATGGTCAGGACCTCCACAGGACCCCCACAGAGCAGGTATTATTTAGGTGGTGGATGATTCTCAGCACTGCAGTGACACTGACATGGTGGTGGTGTGTTAGTGTGTGTTGTGCTGGTATGAGTGGATCAGACACAGCAGCGCTGCTGGAGTTTTTAAACACCTCACTGTCACTGCTGGACCGAGTATCGTCCACCAACCAAAAAAATATCCAGCCAACAGAGCCCCGTGGGCAGCGTCCTGTGACCACTGATGAAGGTCTAGAAGATGACCGACTCAAACAGCAGCAATAGATGAGCGATCGTCTCTGACTTTACATCTACAAGGTGGACCGACTAGGTAGGAGTGTCTAATAGAGTGGACAGTGAGTTGACACGGTGTTTAAAAACTCCAGCAGCGCTGCTGTGTCTGATCCACTCATACCAGCACAACACACACTAACACACCACCACCATGTCAGTGTCACTGCAGTGCTGAGAATCATCCACCACCTAAATAATACCTGCTCTGTGGTGGTCCTGTGGGGGTCCTGACCATTGAAAAACAGGGTGGAAGCAGGTTAAAAAAGCATGTAGAGAAACAGATGGACTACAGTCAGTAATTGTAGAACACATTCACACACATATAATTTTACACACACACACACACACACACTAATACCTAAAAAGACTTCTCCAGTAATCCTGACTGCATGTGTTGGAGGAAAACGGAGCTCCCAGAGGAAACCCGCACTGACACAAAGAGAACATGCCAACTCCACACAGAAAGGCCTCAGATCACTCCACCTGCGAATCAAACCCAGGACCTTCTCGTTGTGAGGCGACAGCGCTACCCACCGAGCCGCCCCCCGTTTAATTTTGCAGCAGTGCAATAAACTGTAGAAATTTGTGATTGTGGTTCTTGAGCGGTGCAGCAGAAAAGCATTGGCGTCCTCGTCCTAGGTTGCAAGTTTTAGCCCCAACTTAGCCGTCCTCGACCAGAACGCTAAAAGATTCTTCTGTAATTTCTTTGAATAATGCAACAAGTCAGTCATTGCCCGTCTGTAAGCTCACGTGTACATGACAGAGCAGTCGGCACATGTTGCACACATGTTGATCCACCCACGATGAGAAATGTTTTAAAGGTACTTTTGTTTGTGGTTGACCTGCGATGGGATCGGAGGCTCCAGGGTCCAGAGTTTTCCTGCCCTGCTGCCTTGCATCTGGACCACGCTGCACGGTATACACAACAGCTTCCGCCCGGTCGTTCTGGAACTGCTTTGCCATGTTTACATCAGGAATGTAGAATATTTATTAGGAAATACGACAACCAGACCTGCAAATATTTTTATTATTAGTTTAATTTGCATGAATTTGCGAGCGCACGTTTCTGGAGGAAGTGGAGAATTAAAATACAGTTCTAATAATCTTTATTTGAGCTATTAGCATTTTGCCCACACACACTACAGATGTGCTAGATGCAGAGCAGATCAAAATTGCTGGAGTTTTTATTGAATTAAAGCCTCAGTAAAACGTTAACCGCTCAAATCTGCCGCGTGAAGGACGACGCAGGTCCGTAGTCGTACCACCCGTATCCCGCGGCACACATCCCGGCTATATAAAGACTGGCATGTGGTTAATGGGGTTAGTTTCCACTGCTGTTTCCATTCGCCCCGGCCGTAACCTGTGGTCGATGGGGGTTGCTGCCTGTGGCCTCCCGAATCCTCCCGTTAACCTCCGTTTAGAGGAGGCACGCTCACAATCCCACCACAGACACGCCGGCGAAACCGCAGCGCCTCTGTAAAGCTCCGGAGTGGCACTACGGGGTGAGATCGCAGCTTTTATTCTTACTAACAATAGTAAATAAACGAGATCCATTATTGCCGCTGAGAACATTAACGTGTCTGTGGTTACAGACCGGACGGCTTCATTTATCAAGCCGAGAGGCAACTGGAACCATTACTGAGACGAATGCAGACGGTATTATTACTTACAAACGTGACCCTTGAAAAGGGAAAGAAACACAAATGAGCGTGTTTATTATTTATAGCTGTTAAATATAAAATAACAAACCTTTAAAAACAGCTTAGCAACATGAAACTACAGTTTATCTTCAGCAGCAGGAAGCTTCTACCAGAGATGGGGACTCGACAACAGTAGTATACAGTGGTTTCTTAAAACTGGACGTCAGTCGGTTCTGGGAGTGGTGTTGAGTTTTAAAGACGTTGAATTTCAAGGTATTTTTGCCCATGAGGATGTTTGGGAAACCTGTTAATGCGTCCATGGTCCCGTGGAGCTGCAGATATTTTAGTCTCATGTAAAATAATGAGGTTGTTTTTGACACTTAAACACTGAAAATAACACAAATATAATATAAACACACTGAAATACAATAACAAACAGTTACACATCAATAAAAATACAATAAAAGCTGCACTTTAGTTTTACTTCTTTATTGTTTCCTGACGCTTCTTAATGCTGGAGATGCTTGATGTTGGAATACTGTATTCCCTTCAGCACCGGCGCATTCACATGAGAAGCGACAAAACCGATTTTGACTTACTGTAGTAAAACAGCGAGTGAGGAATGTGATTAGTGGAGGAACTTATGAGCAGTAATAATGAAGAGAAGTTTAGTGCTCCTGTCTCCTTCTTTTACTACATTAAACCACGTTAAGCTTTATTTTCAACCAGAAGCGTTTTAGATTCTGGGAGAAGCTGATTCTGATTCTCACCGTTTCTCAGAAGCTGGAGCTGTAACACAAATTTAAAAGTGAAACAGGGAGGAGAATCCAGATAAACACAGATACACGTGGAGCTTTCAGACTCGATCTGACAATATCCAATAACATATGACGGACTGCAGAGTATCCGACATGTCCGGGTTAAACCGACGCTTTATCAGCTCACACAGACTTTATCTGCTCGTACATCCTGCAGATCTGCAGCCTGGTGGCCTGATAAACCCGAGACGATCCTCCAGTAGCGCATCATAAATACCAGCGAGTCCTCAGGAGCGCTCGCAACACCACAGGAACCGTCAAGCTGGGAGCGTTTAAATCTGACCTGAAGGTGTAATTGAGGTCTAAAGAGCAGCTCGTCTGGACTCATCAGGGTTGAGAGCTGCCTCTGAGGGGGGTCGCTAATATCCACACATGTTCCGATCGGCACTTACAGATCAAAGTGTCACTTACAATCAGCGCTCGGATCATTTACTCAAATACGACGTTTATCTGATCTTTCACCAGCACGGGGAAGCGGCTAATCAGGGTTAATCAGCAATTACATAATCAGGACCGATCAGGGGTGATTATACGCTACATGGTCAAAAGTATCGGGACGCCCATTCTTATTAATGAATTCATGCGTTTCAGCCACAACAGTCGCTAACAGGTGTAATACATCAGTGATATAAAGGAAATTACATGCTTACAACTTTGTAGGAACAGTTTAGGGAAGGCCTGACCTCAGCCCCACTCAACATCTCTGGGATGAGCCGGAAAAAGCTGTCAACTTTTGATTAACTAGGCACAAATTCCCACAGACAAGTCTTGTGAGAAGCTTCTTAGAGAAGCAGCTGCTGTCAGGGTTGCCAGGTCAGGCAGAAATCAATACCCAGCAACCTTTAAATTTTCACCCATTTGGAATTAAGCCCAATTTGGCTGGAAAACCCAGAAGCTGGCAACTCTGCCTGCTGTTCTAGGTCATTCAGAAATGGCATGTCCAACAAGCTCATGGTCAGGTGTCCAAATACTTTAGTAAAGATTTACTAAATGGAAATGGGATGTAAGTGGGTGTGAATCTGTTAGAAGGTGAAGCCCCAAACCCGCCCCAGTGAAAATGCACCCAATTGTAGGATGTAGAACAAAACTGTGGCTTAAAAGCCCCTGACAAGCCGCTCAGGTGGCACAGTAAAACACGCTTCGGTTCGAAACTCAGCTCTGCCATCCGGCTGGGCTGGGCGGCTACACGAACAACGATTGGCTTGTTGTTGTTCACAGGGTAGGGAGCCGGATAGGGAGCTCATAACTGAGCGAATTACGACCTCTGCTGGCTGATCGATGAGGAATAATGCTGATCAGGATGTGGCTCTCCGTACACAAAGCTGATCCGCATATGAACTCACCTCATGCAGGTGAAAAAATGCAGTCGGTTTTGCTCACGTGACGGAGAGGGCGTGTGTCAGCTCGCTCTCCACAATCGGGGCGGGAGTCAGCACCAGTAGAGAAGAAGCATAACACAATTGGGTAAAAATTGGACGTGCTAAAGATCAGGAGAAAAAGGGAAAAGCGGTGGTCAAAATAATGTAAACAAAGTAATACACAACAGACACAAAAACATCTGCAGTACAGAACAGAGAAAGTGGACAGAAAAGGAACAGAACTGAGGACTGGTTCTCACAACATGACAGGCTGCTCCGGCCGTCTGCTACGCCTCAGTTCTCGGGAAAGGAGCTGAGACAGGGAACTCCTAAAAACAATCTGGGGACGGAGATGCACAGGTCACCCCAATCCATCAACTGCACAGGTACACATGTAGGGTCAGCTCTGCTACTACCTACCTGATCAGCTTCTAATCAGACATGAAGCTCATAATTCTGATTATTTAGATGCTCTACTCAGTCCTGTATTTGTGCTTATCTTTTATTCATCTAAATAACGAATGTGCTTTTATTTCCGAGGTACAAACTATGCAAAACTATTTTGAATTAAACCACGAATCTGGCAACCAGGCGTATAGCGCCAGTGACGTCAACCAGGCAAGGTGAAAAGCGCCAGCGGCCTCTGCTGATTGAAGTAAATATCGATTCACTTTACACGTCAGATTGATTTGATTCAGTCATTAACTGTCTTGTGGTGCGTCGGTTTATTATACATTGAAAAGAACTCTGTTGGTGGTGAGAAAAGTCGTGCCGCACTGAATGCTGGGATTGATCTTCGGTGCTGAGGAGGCGTCGGGCGCTCCCTCGTCATTCAGTCAGATCATTACTCAGAATTAAGGCACCTAAGTATGAGCATTTTAAGGGATCTAAGGATTTAGACACGCCCGGACAGACCCCTTATCTGTGTAACTAATATCCTTTTACTTTATTGTTTATTACGGATAAACTACGTTGTTTTGCTGAAACGCTGCCGTAATCCGGCGCTCTGTTAGAATCTGAGATCTGGGGTCCAGTCCCAAACGAGGAAACTCGGGCGCCTGTAACTACAGCACCTGAGGACGCAGCAACTGTCGGAGTTGGAATCCAAAAGATGACAGGAGCGACACCTCGTACAGACGGAGGTGGATTACTGGAGGCTGTGCAGAGACGGAGGGGTCGAGGTCGTATCTCTTCTCCTCTTTCACTCGCCCCCCCGAGAGGAGAGGGGCGTTCTCTTTTTTTTGTGTCAGGCCGAAGCTGTTTGTAGTTACGGGGTTTGTTGTGCTCCTCTGTTTTGTAGGTCAACATGTCCTCCTCCCCATTAATTGGAGTCTCGGCGTATCACGCAAAGAGAAGCCGCAGCTGCTTCGCATTACGGAGGGAGGGACGGCCGTGCCAGACGGACATCTTTGTTCACGACGGCCTCTCCGGGGCTTCCCGCGGCGTCCGCGGCTGCTAGCGCTGACCCCGCGGGTGATCCGGCACACGGCAGGAGAGACGCAAACTGTCGTACAAACAGTTTAAAACATCATTCAGTATTTTTCCTACTTTATTTATGGAAACACAGACCCTGTCCACACTAATACCGATTTATTTTATAATATTGGGTCCTTGGGTGGCGCCCTAGAGTGGAAAATCACCCTAGCCCACCAGTGCTGTGATTTCGAGCTCTCGAGTTCGAATCTCATCGCTGATATCGGCCGGCCGGACTCCTGCACAGACACGATTGACTCAGTGCTGCTGCTGGCCGGTCGAGGTGCTGCACAGGGACGGTGAATAACAGAGAGCAGTGCGTGAAACTGATTCTTGTGTGAACCACATCATGCAGGTGAAAAGAAGCGGTTGGGAACTACACACTCGTCAATGTCTCGTGAGGTGTTTCATTCCAGTCATGGCACTTTTGCTGTTTTATAGAAATCGAATGGGTCTGTACCAATCTGTCGGCTTATACCAACTGTAGACTAGCACCTGTACCCTCCATCTCACACCACACCAGCCAGATATGGAATTTCACATCCTAAGAGGAGCCACGTCCTGAGTAAATCCTTCCCCGCTCACGCTGGCGCTCCTCGACCGTGCTGAGCTGGCGGATCTGAACCGCGTCTTCGTTTTTTTTAACCGCGGATCTTTCCACATAAATACGGATGTTAAATAAGACGTGTTCTCCTCCTTTTTTGGTCACTGAAAGCACAACACAGGGTCGAGGCAAGGACGGATTAACCCCCCCACCCCCAGCGCCCCCCCCCTCCAAAAACACAAATAAATTAATACATTAAACAACCTGTCAATAACTAACCCTAACACAAGAATCTATTTTATATAAGTTTCTTTCTACTCTTCTTTCTTGCAAAGTCATCTACTAATTCATCAAAATTAAGCTGTCTGACCAAATCTGATTCAATGGCCAGAAGTGAGTTCAGGCGGTTTTGGCGCATCCTAATCCTGAGTTCATTCTTAATACGAGCCAGTTTGGAGAATGAACGCTCCCCTTCACAATTTGTGATAGGCACAGTCAAAAAAAGTCCAAGTGCTATGTAGATGTAGATGTAAATTCAAATTGATCATGGTTTTGAGCATTTTACTAGGACATTTTTCTTTTTCTGTTATGAATGATTTGTATTGTATCAATTCATCTGCCAGGCTCATGTTCAGATCTGAAGGATATGCTGCAGCGAGTGAGTTAGCCTTTAAAGTGAGCTCACTGTTGGACATATTGTCAGGCATGAAAAGAACATCAAATAGCTCAGTTAAGTGTGTGTATGCATTCAAACTGCTTGAAATTGCTTGTCTTAAATTAAAATAATTGCAAAATTGCTAAATTAATTTGTGTCTCTGCGCTTAAGAGAAATTGAACATAATAATTTTGAAACAATACAAATTCAGAAACATTAAGTAAGGGCCTGAATCGCATATGGTAATGGTAATGCCATGGTAAACGACTTCTATGGAAGTCAAGGGCCCCATAGCAGGGGCCCTCGTGATCAAGGGCCCTCTAATGGTATGCCCTGCTCTTCTCTAGGGTCCCCTGGTAGGGGCTCTCATAACAAGGGCCCTCTAAAAATATGCCCCCCTCTTTCCTAGGACCCCTAATAGCCAGAAGTCGAGGTCAGAGCAGTGCCACAACGCCTCATCCATTTTCATAAGGGGCCCAAAAGCATGGCTAGGGCCCAAAAGCATGGCTAGGGGCCCCAAAAGCATGGCTAGGGGCCCCAAAAGCATGGCTAGGGGCCCCAAAAGCATGGCTAGGGCCCCCAAGAGGCCCTGGGGTCAAAGTCCCTAATAGTCAGAGGATCCTTAAAATGGAGGGCCCTCGGAAATAAAAATATATTGTATCATAAATGTTGATAGGCATCGCAAAATGTTTTGGGCCCCCTGACCTCAAGGGCCCCTGGGCGCTGGCCCCACTGGCCCGGTCAGTAATCCAGCCATGGGTCGAGGTTCCCACATTCGTCTGCAGTCGTGTTGTGTGGAAATAAAAAACTCACACAAGCCTGCTGCTGGTATTAAAATGCCGAAAATGCATCCGGACTAAATGAGCAGGTTCATATACAGTGGTACCATCTAACTCCACGTCCTCTAAAGTTGAAATCTTTGAAACTCGACACTCTCATTCATTTTATTTCAAATTAACACTGAACAGTCGCTTTGTTTAGCGCTCGGCTTGAGCGGTAAAACATCATCAGCGTGTGAATCTGATCTGAATCTGCATCAGTGTGGAATAAGCGTCAGATCCAGGGTTACAGCTCCACGTGTATCTGTGTTTATCTGGATTCTCCTCCCTGTTTCACTTTTAAACTTGTGTTACAGCTCCAGCTTCTGAGAAATGGTGAGAATCAGAATCAGCTTCTCCCAGAGTTTAAAACGCTTCTGGTTGAAAATAAAGCTTAACGTGGTTTAATGTAGTAAAAGAAGGAGACAGGAGCACTAAACTTCTCTTCATTATTACTGCTCATAAGTTCCTCCACTAATCACATTCCTCACTCGCTGTTTTACTACAGTAAGTCACAAGTTTTGTGCACCGCCGTCACACTTCATAGGAAATAACAGCACATGTGAATGCGCCGGTGCTGAAGGGAATACAGTATTCCAACATTAAGAATCTCCTGCATTAAGAAGCGTCAGGAAACAATAAAGAAGTAAAACTAAAGTGCAGCTTTTATTGTATTTTTATTGATGTGTAACTGTTAGTAATTGTATTTCAGTGTGTTTATATTATATTTGTGTTATTTTCAGTGTTTAAGTGTCAAAAACAACCTCATTATTTTACATGAGACTAAAATATCTGCAGCTCCACGGGACCATGGACGCATTAACAGGTTCCCAAAACATCCTTATGGGAACAAATTCCACTTTGGAATGCCGTAAAGCTGCAGATCATCACGATACACAACTTTGGATCGGCTGTATGTTCCTGAGCGCTAAAAGCTGGGGGGTCGGGGGACACCGGGCCCCTGAACCTGTCACCGTGACGACGGGTGTGTTACGACGAGTGATGTAACGTGTGTGTTATTCACACTCGTACCAGGTGCTTCAGACACACACGGCGCCGCGTAAACAAAGCCATTAGTGCGCTGACAGACCGTGTGTGTGTAGGTGCAGTTCCAGCTGATATACCAACACACACACACACACACACACACACACACACACACACACACACTTAGCATGCCAGCTTTACTGCAGGGTTCATGGTAATGGCAAATTGTAATAAAGTCTTTTTAGCACACATAGGAGGGACTGATGGGGCAGTTGTAACCTAGCGGTCAAGGTACTGGACCTGTAATCAAAAGGTCGCTGGTTCAAGCCTCACCACTGCCAGGCTGCCACTGTTGGGCCCTTGAGCAAGGCCCTTAATCCTCAATTGCTTAGACAGTTTACTGTCACAGTACTGTACGTCTTTTTGGTTCCTGGCAAAGTGTCTGCAAGCTTAACTTCATCTGTATGAATCAGAGGGTCGTAGGTTCACGGCACGTCGCCCCTGATTATTTTTGGTAACACATGAACACAGAACGTCTCCATCAGTCTGTTCCTGATACAGTTTCATTCCCGCTGCTCGTCGCTGCTTTTTAACAAGGTGAAAATGATTCACATCTTTACCCCCAAACCCGGGGTATTCTTAGCCAATACACGGCCATTCATAAATCGGACCCCAGTCCAACAGGCCGGTCTTTACCCCACTGTTTACTGCCAGACAAATCCAGTGTGTTTGACCCAAGCCAATCTATCTGTCTGTATATCTATCTATCTGTCTGTCCACTTATCTATTTATCTATCTATCTGTCAGTCTGTCTGTTTACTTATCTATCTGTCTGTCTTTCTATTTGCTTATCTATCTATCTGACTCATCTGTCTGTCTGTCTATCAATACCTCGCCCTGGTTTATGCCCCCCGTTTTCAACCTCTTTTCAGTTTTTTCCACCTGTTTTAATCTTTGCACCCATTTTCAGTTTGGGGCTTTTATAGCCAGTACACAGTCATTGGTAAATCTGAATCCAGTTCAACAGGCCGGTCTTTAACCCTGCTGTTAACTGCCGGACAAATCCAGTAAGTGGATTTGACCCGAACCCCAAGCCAGACCCAAACTCAACCCCAACCCTGATCTTATAACCTCCTGCTTTTATTAAAGTCTTAGAACAAACTGACCTGATGAATAAACATGGCAGGAAACTCTGACCTTTATCTCAGAGGCTTTGATTAGGATTTTAGACTGTTGTTGAACGTCCAGCACTGAATATTTGCTCTCCGCCGACGTCTGGCCACTCGCGTCAGGAAATAAGCAACGAAAAAAGGAAATCTCTGTTTCAAACTCTCATTTAGGACGTTTTTAATTTCCTGCAGAGCTACGAGCGTCAATTAATCGTATAAAACAGGTTATACCGTGTACCACCAATAAACCCAATAACGTGTGTGTGTGTTCCACAGGGTTGTGCCGATCCGGCGAGGAATGTGAAAAACGGCCCTCTGGGTAACGGAGCTCTTACGATCAGAGGAATGACTGGCAGGAGAACGCCGGCCGTGCAGCCCGTCTCCGTCCCAGAGAAAACACTCGGCCGGAACGCTGGCTCGGACCGGAGGTATTTTTCACACCGTGAGTTTTTACAAGCTACGAGAAGTGGACGGCAGCGTTCCACCGCCACGACCGCAGCGTCCACATGTTTAAGAAGAGAGAAGTTTAACAGCTGAAGAGCTGAAATTTATCTGTTCCGTTTAATTACACTCGCATTCCAGCACACGCGGCTCTGGTCGGGTGTGTAAACGTTCAACCCGGAGACCAGCGACACTCAGCCGACACTCATCTGTTAATATCAGACCTCACCTGATTCCACTGATCAGGAGTTCAGGTCGTGTTTATACTTCAGTTCGGTTCTCCTGGTCCGGAACAAACAAGAAAATGATCCAGTATTATAATATTTTAGTCCTGGTTTGATTAGCGTTCTCACTCAGCAATTCACAATCAAACCAAAATAAGTAAAAAAAACGTATGGAGCACGTATGGAGAACGTATGGAGCACGTATGGAGCACGTATGAAGCACGTATGGAGGACGTATGGAGGACGTATAAAGCACGTGTCATGTATGAAGCACGTATGAAGCACGTATTGAGCACGTATAAAGCACGTATAAAGCACGTATCATGTATGAAGCACGTATGAAGCACGTACGAAGCATGTACGAAGCCCGTACGGAGCACGTATGAAGCACGTATGGAGAACGTATAAAGCACGTGTCATGTATGAAGCACGTATGAAGCACGTATGGAGCACGTATAAAGCACGTATAAAGCACGTATCATGTATGAAGCACGTATGAAGCACGTATGGAGCACGTACGGAGCACGTATGGAGCACATATGAAGCATGTATGGAGCACGTATGGAGCACGTATGAAGCACGTATGGAGCACGTATAAAGATAGTATGGAGCATGTATGAAGCACGTATGGAGCAGGTATAAAGCACGTATGAAGCACGTATGAAGCACGTATGGAGCACGTATGGAGCACGTATAAAGCACGTATCATTTATGAAGCACGTATGAAGCACGTATGGAGCACGTATGAAGCACGTATGGAGAACGTATGAAGCACGTATGGAGCACGTATTGAGCACGTATAAAGCACGTATGGAGCACGTATGGAGCACGAATGGAGCACGAATGGAGCACGTATGGAGCACGTATAAAGCACGTATGGAGCACGTATGGAGCACGAATGGAGCACGTATGGAGCACGTATGGAGCACGTATGGAGCACGTATAAAGCACGTATCATGTATGAAGCACGTATGGAGCACGTATGGAGCACGTATGAAGCACATATGGAGCACGTATAAAGCACGTATCATGTATGAAGCACGTATGGAGCACGTATGGAGCAGGTATAAAGCACGAATGGAGCACGTATTAAGCACATATGGAGCAGGTATAAAGCACGTATCATGTATGAAGCACGTATGGAGCACGTATAAAGCACGTATGGAGCAGGTATAAAGCACGTATCATGTATGAAGCACGTATGAAGCACATATGGAGCACGTATAAAGCATGTATGAAGCACGTATGGAGCACGTATGGAGCACGTATAGAGCACGTATGGAGCACGTATGGAGCACGTATAAAGCACGTATCATGTATGAAGCACGTATGGAGCACGTATAAAGCACGTATGGAGCAGGTATAAAGCACGTATCATGTATGAAGCACGTATGGAGCACGTATGGAGCACGTATAAAGCATGTATGAAGCACGTATGGAGCACGTATGGAGCACGTATAGAGCACGTATGGAGCACGTATGGAGCACGTATAAAGCACGTATGGAGCACTTATGGAGCACGTATGAAGCACGTATGGAGCACGTATGGAGCACGTATAAAGCACGTATAAAGCATGTATGAAGCACGTATAAAGCATGTATGAAGCACATACGACGTGTATTTTGTAAGCCGGTCATCAGAACGCTGCACTACACCAGATTTAATGCTGGATTTAATGCACTTTTTGGGGTCGTGTACCTGCTGGTATTTAGATAAGAGTCAAAACAGACAGAAATTCCTCCACTGCTAAGAAAGTGTCTGTCTGTCTCTCTGTCTATAATCTATCTGTCTATACTCTGTCTTTCTGTTTCTGCCTATAATCTGTCTGTATATCTATCTGTCTTTCTGACTGTCTGTCTATAATTTATCTGTCTGTATATCTATTTGTCTTTCTGAGTGCCTTTCTGTCTGTTTCTCTGTCTGGTTATAATCTATCTGTCTGTATATCTATCTGTCTCTCTGTCTATAATCTGTCTGTATATCTATCTGTATTTCTGACTGTCTTACTGTCTGTCTGTCTCTCTGTCTATAAGCTGTCTCTCTGTCTATAATCTGTCTGTCTGTCTATAATCTATATACAGCGATGTTCAAAAAAATAGCAGTCCAACACCATTAACCTGATGAATCACTGTTTTTAGTAGAAATACTATTTCTACATAGCAGAAAATTTACTTGAAAGTGTAGTAGAGTAAAGAAAACAAAACAAACCCAACAATTAGGACATGCACACCGCTCATTCTGAGTAATCGAAGCATCGATTGAAAGGGGCTTGTTCAAAATAATAAAGTCCCGTTGTTAAGAAAAAGACGTCCTGAATGGGTTCAAATCTGCCAAGGAACACATTGACTGGTCCAAAGAGAAATGGCTCAACATTTTGTGGACTGGTGAAAGTGAAATCGTTCTTTTTGGGTCTAGTGGCCGTAGACAGTATGTCAGACGACCCCCGAGCACTGAATTCAAGCCACAGTACACTGTGAAGAGAGTAAAGCATGGTGGTACAAAATGATGATATGGGATGTTTCTCATACCGTGGTGTTACGCCTATTTATCACATACGAGGGATCATGGATCAGTTTAAATATATCAGAATACTTGAGGAGATCATGTTGCTCTATGTGGAAGAAGAAATGTCCTTAACATGGGTGTTTCAACATGACAATGACCCAAAACATCTTGGTTACAGACAAACAAGATTGAGGTAATAGAGTGACCAGCCCAATCCCCTGACCTCAATTCCTTAGAGAACTTCTGTTCTGATGTCTGAAACGGTTTTTTTGAGGTAAAACCCAAAAATGCAGAAGAACTGTGGAATGTTCTAATCATCCTGGACTGGAATACCTGCTCAGAGGTGCCAGAAGTTGGTCGACTCCATGCAACACAGATCTCAGAAACAATCGTTATGCCACTAAATATTAGTTCAGTAATTTAAAGTAAAGTGAAACCTCAAAGATTTTTTTCAGTTTATAGATAATTTTTAAAAGTTTTTAAAGAAAAAATGCTGCACTGCTATTTTTTTTTTAACAGCCTAATATTCATTTTTCTTAACTTTCTGTAAATGATGAACACAAACTGGCTAAATGTTGTTAATGTTTTGATTTAGAATTGAAAGTGTAGTATTTTCAGTGCATTTGCATTTATGGAAATAAAAGTTATTATAATGATTTTGTGCTTTATTCACTTTTTTAAAATCACTGCTATTTTTTTTAAATACTACTGTATCTGTCTGTCTGTCTTTCTGTTTGTCTGTCTGTTCGTCTATCTCTCTGTCTGTCTATTTTTATCTATCTATCTGTCCGTCTGTCTGTCTCTGTCTGTCTTTCTGTCTGTGTGTGTCTATCTGTCTGTCTGTCTGTCTGTCTCTGTCTATCTTTCTGTTCATATATCTGTTTCCTCGGACAACTCCAAAGACAGTCAGGCAAATTTGTAGTAAGTATGAATGCGTGTGTGCGGTTAAGCTAAAAAGCTAGGAACCGGAAGGTTGCTGGTTTGCAGGTTGCCACTGTTGGGCCCTTGAGCAAGGCCCTTAACCCTTAATTGCTTGCAATGTATAGTCCCAATTGTAAGTGTGATAGACTGGTAAATCTGACCCACAGCAACCCTGACCAAGGCTCCTGTTCCTACACACCAAGGACCAGCAATCATAGTGTAGAAATGTCACGGTCCCGTGCAGGTAGCGAGGTTCTCGTATCGTTCTGTAAAATCCTGAGCAGACCAAAGTAAACCGGCCGCGATGGAATTCTCAAAATGTTCAGCCGAGTCCAAAACCTCAGTGAGCGGAGACGAGTCCGAGACGAGCCAGAAATGCAGTCTGGGTATTTTACATTCCCGATACCCGGCACAGGAAGAACCAGGCTGTGAGACCTTATTTTTTTATTTCGTTGGGTCTGATCTGGTTTGAATTGGCGTTAAAGCTTTTGTTCTAATTCGGAACACTTCATTACGGCAGCGTTGTAGGAGTGGGGCGCGCGGCGGACCGGCGAGTGACTGCTAAATTGGAATATTATTACAAACCTGAGCGTCTGGTTCAGGGCGGTTGATTGCCCGCTCACGTGGGAGGCGCAATTTCACAGGAATGCAACAAAAAAAACGGCGGCGGCAACGGCGGTGAGGTGGGGGTGGGGGGGTTGGGAATGGAAGCACCGCGGCTTATACGGCGATTACCTGGACCAAAGGAAACGGTACCGAGGGCTTAGATGATCTCCTGAATTTGTTTTGATTGCCGTCTCCAATAAGGCGGGAGGGATTCAGCCAAACTCTGATTCGGCCGGTTCTCTTCGGTCCTCTGAACCCTCCCGCCGCCTCCTACCAGGAACAGAACCGTAACCGCGCTCACCCACAACAGGCCTTATTAAAAACGCCTCATTTGAAAACGTGGTTTGAAAGCGACCGCAGCCTTCGCTCGCTCACCGGCTCTGTTCAGCAAAAGCTTCAGATTTTCATTCAAAAGAATCAAACCCGAGCAAACTGGTACCACCCAGAGAGAGAGAGAGAGACGGCCAAAAGTATCCGGACGCCCGACCGTGAGCTTGAGTGACCCTCTGTGGGATCTTTTCAGCTAGAACAGCAGCCGCTATTCTGAGAAGCTTCTCATGAGACTTTGAAGTACGTCTGTGTGTGGGAATTTGTGCCCCGTTCAGTTTGTACGATTGAGTGGTGATTGATCAGTTGATGTTCCGGTTCATCCCAGAGCTGGTGAGTGTGGCTGAGGTGAGGACTGATGCATGATGCTTTTCTTGATGTATGAAAGGACCGTCCCTAAACTGTTGCTGCAAAGTCGGACGCGTGTCATTTCCTTTTTAAAATTGATTTCTGATGCATAATCTTATTTTCTGATGCATCAGATTTCTGATGACGACTTGTCAGATTTCAGCAGTGGGTTGCCAGTTTTCAGCAGTGGAAAAAACGGGTTGCCAGATTTCAGCAGTTTAATAAAACGGGTTTCCAGATTTCGGCAGTGGGTTGTCAGATTTCAGCAGTGGAAAAAACGGGTTGCCAGATTTCGGCAGTGGGTTGTCAGATTTCATCAGTGGAAAAAACGGGTTGCCAGATTGTAATAGTAGGTAGCCAGATGTCTGCAGTGGAAAAACAGGTTGCCAGATTTCAGCAGTGGATTGCTAGATTTCAGCAGTGGAAAAAACAGGTTACCAGAATCCAGCAGTGGGTTGCCAAATATCAGCAGTGGAAAAAAACAGGTTACCAGAATCCAGCAGTGGGTTGCCAGATTTCAGCAGTGGAAAAATCGGGTTGTCATTTTTTTAGCAGTGGAAAAAACGGGATGCCAGATTTCAATAGTGGGTTGCCAGATTTCAGCAGTGGGAAAAAATGTCAGATTTCAGCAGTGGAAAAACAGGTTGCCAGATTTCAACAGTCTGTTGCCAGATTTAAACAGTGTGTTGCCAGATTTCAGCAGTGGAAAAAATGGGTTGCCAGATTTCAGCAGTGGAAAAAACAGGTTGCAGTTCAGGTACTTTTTTACCCTGGAACATCTGGCAGTCCGACTAGCAAAATACATTCTCCATTTATTTGGGAAGGGACACAAAGCCAGGTTAAAATATTCAGGCCGACACTGATGTGGACCCGCTAGTTTTCCCAGAATTCCCACAATAAGGCAGGACTCTACTGTACGACCTCACGGCGGACACATGCTAATTCTGCGGCTGCACACGTCACCTCAGCGGCGCACGCGAATCACAAACAGAATTAGCGTGGTATGGGTTCCTGATGGCGGGGTAATAGGGCGGGGTACGCGGGCGGGTGGGAGCGGGGCCGCCGGACTTTAATGTGCCGTTGTTTGTGCGCTCGTGTGGTGTGGAAATAATGAAGGAAGCAGGTGGCCCCCATCATCTGCTCCGCAGCTGTGGGTCCGCGTCTCGCTCGCTCTCCTACCCTAACAAGATCCGCATCGGTGCACGAACACGTCGTGAGGACGCCGACCGGACGGCGTATAATGTAAAACTGACCCTGTCAGTGACCGTGCCAGCACGTCTCGGGTCTCGACGCCCTAACAGGAGTCCCGTATCCGTCAGTCCGGCAAACGTGCATCAAGGTTCAGTCATAATAAACATGTCAGTCAAAACGTGAGGTGAGATTTGTTTTCCCCTCCGAGGAAACGCGAGACGTAAACACAGCCGTAAACCACCGCTGCATGTTTGGAATATTCACTTACATTCGGATCTAAATGGACGCTCGAGTTTGGCTTTTTAATATCGGAGAGGTTAATAGAAAAAATATGTATAAATACACATACACATTTTTTTACTGCTCCTGTATTTAGGCGTTGCCACATCGGATCTGCTCCTCATACCAGACCTGGCACTAGTTTCTAGCCTCCTATTTCTATCCAGGTTTGGGACCTGCACTGAGAGCGCACCGACAGGTCCACATCCAAACGGCTGGACCCCCCACACACTCAGAAATGACCACCACTCACCCATCACCCCCCTGAATGTGAATCCTGATCAGATTTCTAATCCCTCCTGCTCGAGCATTTCATGAACATGATGCTACCACCACCGTATTTTCCAGAAGAGTTTTATGATGTTTTATGATATTAACTGGCTCATAAGTCAGATTTCTGCACGTACACGTACCGGAATTTCTAGGAAATCTTTTTTTTAAAGGCTCCAATGCTCTACCATACTAACAGACCTCACAAAGAAATTGCTTCTCAGGACTTGACCATTGGTGAATTGAGTATGTTGTGAAGTTAACGTGCGGCAAAGTGTGTTTTACAATTATGCTACAAGAAATGTCAATGTTCTTTACGCCCTTCCGCATTGTCCAGATTTAGATATATTCAATTCCCTCGTAGACAGCCTCATCAGACGTGGGTAAAGCTGCCGGTAACTTCTTTTCCCCAGCCAGCACTGGATTCTCACAGAGGCTACATATATACAGATATACAGTGTATCACAAAAGTGAGTACACCCCTCACATTTCTGCAGATATTTAAGTATATCTTTTCATGGGACAACACTGACAAAATGACACTTTGACACAATGAAAAGTAGTCTGTGTGCAGCTTATATAACAGTGTAAATTTATTCTTCCCTCAAAATAACTCAATATACAGCCATTAATGTCTAAACCACCGGCAACAAAAGTGAGTACACCCCTTAGTGAAAGTTCCTGAAGTGTCAATATTTTGTGTGGCCACCATTATTTCCCAGAACTGCCTTAACTCTCCTGGGCATGGAGTTTACCAGAGCTTCACAGGTTGCCACTGGAATGCTTTTCTACTCCTCCATGATGACATCACGGAGCTGGCGGATATTCGAGACTTTGCGCTCCTCCACCTTCCGCTTGAGGATGCCCCAAAGATGTTCTATTGGGTTTAGGTCTGGAGACATGCTTGGCCAGTCCATCACCTTTACCCTCAGCCTCTTCAATAAAGCAGTGGTCGTCTTAGAGGTGTGTTTGGGGTCATTATCATGCTGGAACACTGCCCTGCGACCCAGTTTCCGGAGGGAGGGGATCATGCTCTGCTTCAGTATTTCACAGTACATATTGGAGTTCATGTGTCCCTCAATGAAATGTAACTCTCCAACACCTGCTGCACTCATGCAGCCCCAGACCTTGGCATTCCCACCACCATGCTTGACTGTAGGCATGACACACTTATCTTTGTACTCCTCACCTGATTGCCGCCACACATGCTTGAGACCATCTGAACCAAACAAATTAATCTTGGTCTCATCAGACCATAGGACATGGTTCCAGTAATCCATGTCCTTTGTTGACATGTCTTCAGCAAACTGTTTGCGGGCTTTCTTGTGTAGAGACTTCAGAAGAGGCTTCCTTCTGGGGTGACAGCCATGCAGACCAATTTGATGTAGTGTGCGGCGTATGGTCTGAGCACTGACAGGCTGACCCCCCACCTTTTCAATCTCTGCAGCAATGCTGACAGCACTCCTGCGCCTATCTTTCAAAGACAGCAGTTGGATGTGACGCTGAGCACGTGCACTCAGCTTCTTTGGACGACCAACGCGAGGTCTGTTCTGAGTGGACCCTGCTCTTTTAAAACGCTGGATGATCTTGGCCACTGTGCTGCAGCTCAGTTTCAGGGTGTTGGCAATCTTCTTGTAGCCTTGGCCATCTTCATGTAGCGCAACAATTCGTCTTTTAAGATCCTCAGAGAGTTCTTTGCCATGAGGTGCCATGTTGGAACTTTCAGTGACCAGTATGAGAGAGTGTGAGAGCTGTACTACTAAATTGAACACACCTGCTCCCTATGCACACCTGAGACCTAGTAACACTGACAAATCACATGACATTTTGGAGGGAAAATGACAAGCAGTGCTCAATTTGGACATTTAGGGGTGTAGTCTCTTAGGGGTGTACTCACTTTTGTTGCCGATGGTTTAGACATTAATGGCTGTATATTGAGTTATTTTGAGGGAAGAATAAATTTACACTGTTATATAAGCTGCACACAGACTACTTTTCATTGTGTCAAAGTGTCATTTTGTCAGTGTTGTCCCATGAAAAGATATACTTAAATATCTGCAGAAATGTGAGGGGTGTACTCACTTTTGTGATACACTGTATATGCAAAGTAGGTGGTGCTAGTCCACTACTGCTGGGATCTGTGGAGCCAGGGTTCGAATCTCAGCTGTGCTATCGGCCGGTTGGGCGTTTGCATGGAAACAATTGGCTAATGAGCCTAGTCAATGGAAGGTGCACTTGACTTGTCAGTGCACTCTTAGTGCAGGTCCCAAGCCCAGATAGAATTAGGAAGGTTGCACCAGGAAGGGACCACCAAAGCGACTTTACAATACACAGTGTAAGCAATTAGGGTTAAGGGCCTTGCTCAAGGGCCCAACAGTGGCAACCTGGCAGTGGTGGGGCTTGAACCAGCCACATTCTGATTACTTGTCCAGTACCTTAACCGCTAGGCTACAACTGCCCTAAAAACAAGAACATATACAAATTAGGGAGGTTAATTTGGGAAGCCCCACCCAGACTGATCTGACGCTCTGCTGTTTAAATAGATTCTGTCAATAGTTTGACATGTCTTGGAGGAAGCACGTGTCCGCCATCGTGTTTCCAAATCAACCAGAAGGTGAGAACTGGTCGAGTTGAGCGATGAAGCGAACAGACGAGGGTTTCTCCTGCTCCGGACTCCCAGGCCAAAGTTTGGTAAACGCCACTGTTATGGCGACCCAACGCAGCGGCGCTTTCGAGCAACATGCTTGAGCCGACGCCACGCCGGACCTCAAATCCCCGAATCCAAGCTTTTACTCACAGACGCTTTCATCCCGAACTTCAAATCATCCACAAACTCTGATAGTGGATTAAAATAAAATGATGGATGTGGTCCTGTAACAAACAGCAGCCACGAGAACGTAAACCCAGCAGGTCCGAGCAGCGATCCCAAATTTATCCTGGGCTTTTTAGATCCTTCTTTCCAGCACCAGACTCGATCCGTCAGTGTTATCTTCATGTCAACAGCTTCCCTTAAATATTTATAATAGACCCGGAGCTCCGAGAAGCGGCGAGCGCTGGACCCGTCCGAGAAATGCTAACACCGAGGACATTTTTCCAAAAGATCTCAGAGAGCTGTTTACAGAAGAACGTCGTCCTAAAGGTAGAATTTCCACCCGGATCTTCGGGTGAATCATTCGGACCTTCCCTCTTCTGCTCCGTTTCTGTTCCGACAATTAAACTTTGGGATTTTAGCTTGGAAGAGGAATGACGAGCGGCCGCGCGGCTCTGGTGCGTTTATTTACTCAGTTAAAGCACCTTGTGGGTAAAACAGCAAACATCCCTGTCAGTACAACCGGCTCTACACTGCACGACCAAAAACATAGACCACAACGGTTCCTAACAGGTGTAATAACCACTGATAGGAAGGAAATCACACCATTCTGACTTTGCACTAACAGTTTAGGGAAGGTCCTTTTCTGTTCCAGCATGAGCGAGCTCTATAAAGCCCCACTCAACAGCTCCAGGATGAACCGGAAGCCCAACTGAGGCTTTCTTGACCGACGTAGGGACACAGGGACGGTGGTAGCTTAGTGGGAGGAGTTTTGGACTGTCAATCGAAAGGTTGAGGGTTTGAATCTTAGCTCTGCCACGCAGACACTGTTGGGCCCTTGATCAAGGCCCCATGTATGACAAATAAAGGTACTCTATTATATCAGTGCAGAGTCATACTGTATTAAATGGGCACAATACACATACTTTAAAGTCTTGTGAGAAGCTTCTCAGAGGAACGGCTGTTGTTCTAGCTGTGAAGGTCCCACGGAGATCTGAAACGGGACGTCCAAAAGCTTTTGTTCAGGCGTCCGAATACTTTTGGTCATATAGTGTAGTTTCCAGTGTCCTGCACAGAGCCCTGACCTCAGCACCACTCAACAGCTCTGTCATCTTGTGACTAAAAGGGCACAAGTTCCCACAGACATACCTTAAAGTCTTGTGAGATCACTCTACTTTAATGCTGTTTGATTTTAAAACGGGACGTCCGACAAGCTCATGTTCAGGCGTCCACATACTTTTGGCTGTTTGGTGTAGTTTGATGAATTTGGTTTGAAGAAACTTTAGTGTCCTGCACAGAGCCCTGACCTCAGCCCCACTCAACAGCCCTGTCATCTTCTGACTAAAGGGGCACAAATTCCCACAGACACACTTCAAACTCTTCAAAGCCCTCACATAGAGGTCGCTCTATTTTAATACAGTTTGTTTTTGAAATGGGACGTCCAACAAGCTCACGATCAGGCGTCCAGATACTTTTGGTCACATAGTGTAGTTTGTTTCAAGAAACTTCAGTGTCCTGCACAGAGCCCTGACCTTAGCCCCACTCAACAGCTCTGTCATCTTCTGACTAAAGAGGCACAAATTCCCACAGACATACTTCAAAGTCACATAGTGGTCACTCTGTTTTAATACTGTTTGTATGACTAGCTCACAGTCAGGCGTCCAGATACTTTTGATCATGTAGTGTAGTGTAGTTTGTTTCAAAAGCTCCAGTGTCCTGCACAGAGCCCTGACCTCAGCCCCACTCAACAGCTCTGTCATCTTTTGACTAAAAGGGCACAAATTCCCACAGACGTACCTCTAACTCTTGTGAGAGGAGGTCACTCTGTTTTAATACCACTGGTATGACAAGCTCTGGATCGGGCGTCCGAATACTTTTGGCTGTATGGTGTAGTTTGATGAATTTGGTTTGAAGAAACTCCAGCGTCCTGCACAGAGCCCTGACCTCAGCCCCACTCAACAGCTCATCCTTTGACTAAAGGGGCATAAATTCCCACAGACATACTTCAAGGTCTTGTGAGAAGCCTTCTCAGAAGATCACACAGATGTCACTCTCTTAATAGCATTTGTTTTTGAAACGAGAAGTCCAACAAGCTCACGGTCAGGCGTCCGAATACTTTTGGTCAATATAGTGTAGTTTGACTCACTGTGCTTCACTGAGCAGCTCTGGAATGAACCGAAACTCATCAGCACTAACTAAAGAGGCACAAATTCCCACAGGTCAGTCTGTTTTAATGCCGTTTGTTTTCGAAATAGGACGTCCGACAAGCTCACGGTCATGTGTCCAAATACTTTCGGCCGTATAGTTTCTTGAATCGTATTTTTAATGTAAAATAATGATACAATCATCCCAGCAGTGATGTTCCAACAACACAGTCGACACAGAACAGCATCAGCGTTCAAACTGCAGATATGTACAGTGTATCACAAAAGTGAGTACACCCCTCACATTTCTGCAGATATTTAAGTATATCTTTTCATGGGACAACACTGACAAAATGACACTTTGACACAATGAAAAGTAGTCTGTGTGCAGCTTATATAACAGTGTAAATTTATTCTTCCCTCAAAATAACTCAATATACAGCCATTAATGTCTAAACCACCGGCAACAAAAGTGAGTACACCCCTTAGTGAAAGTTCCTGAAGTGTCAATATTTTGTGTGGCCACCATTATTTCCCAGAACTGCCTTAACTCTCCTGGGCATGGAGTTTACCAGAGCTTCACAGGTTGCCACTGGAATGCTTTTCCACTCCTCCATGACGACATCACGGAGCTGGCGGATATTCGAGACTTTGCGCTCCTCCACCTTCCGCTTGAGGATGCCCCAAAGATGTTCTATTGGGTTTAGGTCTGGAGACATGCTTGGCCAGTCCATCACCTTTACCCTCAGCCTCTTCAATAAAGCAGTGGTCGTCTTAGAGGTGTGTTTGGGGTCATTATCATGCTGGAACACTGCCCTGCGACCCAGTTTCCGGAGGGAGGGGATCATGCTCTGCTTCAGTATTTCACAGTACATATCGGAGTTCATGTGTCCCTCAATGAAATGTAACTCCCCAACACCTGCTGCACTCATGCAGCCCCAGACCATGGCATTCCCACCACCATGCTTGACTGTAGGCATGACACACTTATCTTTGTACTCCTCACCTGATTGCCGCCACACATGCTTGAGACCATCTGAACCAAATAAATTAATCTTGGTCTCATCAGACCATAGGACATGGTTCCAGTAATCCATGTCCTTTGTTGACATGTCTTCAGCAAACTGTTTGCGGGCTTTTTTGTGTAGAGACTTCAGAAGAGGCTTCCTTCTGGGGTGATAGCCATGCAGACCAATTTGATGTAGTGTGCGGCGTATGGTCTGAGCACTGACAGGCTGACCCCCCACCTTTTCAATCTCTGCAGCAATGCTGACAGCACTCCTGCGCCTATCTTTCAAAGACAGCAGTTGGATGTGACGCTGAGCACGTGCACTCAGCTTCTTTGGACAACCAACGCGAGGTCTGTTTTGAGTGGACCCTGCTCTTTTAAAACGCTGGATGATCTTGGCCACTGTGCTGCAGCTCAGTTTCAGGGTGTTGGCAATCTTCTTGTAGCCTTGGCCATCTTCATGTAGCACAACAATTCGTCTTTTAAGATCCTCAGAGAGTTTTTTGCCATGAGGTGCCATGTTGGAACTTTCAGTGACCAGTATGAGAGAGTTTGAGAGCTGTACTACTAAATTGAACACACCTGCTCCCTATGCACACCTGAGACCTAGTAACACTAACAAATCACATGACATTTTGGAGGGAAAATGACAAGCAGTGCTCAATTTGGACATTTAGGGGTGTAGTCTCTTAGGGGTGTACTCACTTTTGTTGCCGGCTGTTTAGACATTAATGGCTGTATATTGAGTTATTTTGAGGTAAGAATAAATTTACACTGTTATATAAGCTGCACACAGACTACTTTTCATTGTGTCAAAGTGTCATTTTGTCAGTGTTGTCCCATGAAAAGATATACTTAAATATCTGCAGAAATGTGAGGGGTGTACTCACTTTTGTGATACACTGTATGTGGACACAGGGTGGTTAATGATTGATGTTGATCTCTTTATGTTGTTAATACATTTGGACTCGTTCTCCGTCTACACTTTTATGACTTTGTGCGTTTTGCACTTGTGGTTCCTCCTCTGCTCTGTTTAGATTTTTTCCTCCAAAACAAACAGGACCCCCCCCCCCCCCCCCCCCCCCCCCCCCGAGTTCAAACCTCCGGCAGCATCATCAAATAAACCCGCAACGGCCGCGATTGTTTACGCGCCGGGGGTCTCGGGCCGCGAGTCGGGCCGGGGACGCGCCGCTGTGTTTACGCTAACGTCCTGTCGGGATCCAGCGCCGCCGGCGTGGCCTGCTACCGCTCACGGGCCGCCGCTGATAAAAACACACGCCGGAGATGCATTAGCGGTACCATCAGTGCGCGGCCCGGGCGCTCGGAGGATTAGCAGACAGCTGTCCTTGTTGACATCGCCGCTAGTCGACAGGGTCTGATGAACGAGGGATTAGCCGCCGCCGCGCTTCCCACATAGGCGCAGCGGCAGGGTGGATTTGTGCTGCTGCTGGTTTATACGCCGTCATAAATCACACCGAGCTGCAGAAGTTCAGGGGTTAAACCGGGAGGGAAGAACACGCTGGGTTCACCATACAGCCAAAAGTATTCGGACGCCTGAACAAGAGCTTGTCGGACGTCCCGTGTGATCCTTTCAGCTAGAACAACAGCCGCTCTTCTGAGACGGCTTTTCACTAGAGTTTGGAGTACGTCTGTGGGAATTTGTGCCCATTCAGTCAAAAGATGACAGAATTTGGATGGCTGGGTGCTGACGTTGATGTTCCGGTTCATTCCAGAGCTGTTGATCATTGGAGTTCCTTGGTTTTTAAACCGAGCTTTTCTTCATGTCTTTATATTTATAGAGCTCGCTCATGCTGGAACAGGACAGGACCTTCCCTAAACTGTTGCTGCACTATCAGAAGTACATCATTTCCTTTATATAACTGATTTATTACATCTGTTGGTGATTGTTGTGGCTGAAACACGTGAATATTAATAATTAGAAGGGGCGTCCCAATACTTTTGAACATTGATCGTATTAAGCAGCAGTTTTATGGGAACTGGTTTGGAAAACCTCAGATCTTTTCTTTCCATCCGTCCGTCTGACACGTTTATTCTCTTTCGTATCCTCGTTAGATCCTCATTTTCTCCCTCGTGTTTCATTTACAGTCATTTTTATTCATTCCCTCGTTTTCCATCTTTGCTTTCAACTTTCCTTTGATCTTTATATCCTTTATTTCTCCTATTATTATTATTATTATTTAATTTTACATTATTATTATGTTTTTGTTTCTATTAATCATTTTCTTTTATTCGTCTCTTATTTCTCTCCTTCTCATCCTGTTCTTACCAGATCTTCTTTATTCTTTACTTTCTTTGTCTTTTTATTCTTTTATATGTAAAAAAAAAACCCCACATATTTCTAAACATTCTCTATGATTTTAATTTACACACAAAGAAGAAAACAATAAATAAATAAAAAACAATAATAATTGCATTGAAATAAGAAATGTCCTGCTTACCAAATTTCACTTTATGATGGGATTTATTTATTATTTAATTATTTATTAACTATTTATTTATTTATTATTCATTATTTATTTATTATTAATAATTATTCATTTATTTATTATTCATTTATTTATTATTATTCATTATTTATTTATTAATAATTTATTTACTATTTATTTATTATTTAAGTATTATTCATTTTTTATTAATTTATTATTTATCTATTCATTGATTATTTATTTACTATTTATTTATTATTTATTTATGCATTATTTATTTATTATTATCATTATTATTCAGTATTTATTTATTTATTCATTATTTATTTATTATTATTATTATTCATTATTTATTTATTTATTTATTCATTATTTACATACGGATTTTAACGTCAAGTCTCTAGTTCACCTCACATGCACGTCTTTGGACTGTGGGAGGAAACCAGAGCTGACATGGGGAGAACATGCACACTCAGAAAGGATACAGACAGCTCCACCTGGAAATCAAACCCAGGACCTTGAGGCTGTGAGGTGACAGTGCTACCCACCTTTACTTTTTATTATTATTATAATCGTGAAATATTAATATTTATTATGATAATTGGTGGCAGGAGGTTTTAAACCATCTGTGTTTTTGGTTAATGATGGCTGATTAACTTAAACCTGCACATCACACACTGTTATCAGAACAATCACCCCCGCCCCATCCAAATACCCTCAACCCCCCATCCCCAAAATGCTCATATGGATTTATGCGGGTGCATTTCCATCCCAAACACTGCCTCTTTAGAGAGTATAGTGGTTCAGTCCCTGACACCGTTCTTTACCTCTGACCTAAAGTAAACCGCGGTGCAGATCCGGTCCATGACGAGGATCCTGGTCCAGGCGTTCCTGGCCCCGGCTGGGATCTTCTCTCATCGGTAAAACAACGGTGAATCAGCGACCAATCAGACTAACGAGGAACCCCCCGAGCTCGACCCCGGTTCTCTCATTAAGAGCTTTCAGAGGGTTCGAGGGCACTAACGCCGCCGGTATTAACAGCTGGGTGAAACTGACGGGCGGGTCTGGCCCGAGCGCTCCGGACCGAATGATGATAAAATACAGACGCGAGTCGAACGCGAGGCCGGACTCTCCTTCACATTTCTGCACCATCCGAGCGGCCAAAATAAACGCGCTAAACGCAACCCGATCCCAACGCTCGTCTGAGCTTTCACCGAGACCATCAGAGAAAATCCGGCCAAAACCAATCACCATTTCTCAGCGCTAACGTCCAGTTTTCACTGGCGGAGGCGCCGCCGCGTTGATTTACGTGTTTTCTATTAAACTCGGCTTTTAACGTCTCCGGTTCCTCATTAATACCGCGGCGTCTCTTTCACCTGCGCTGAGGTCGACCGGCACAAACACGCTCGCGTCACGCGTTAGCCGAGATAAAAAGAATGCAAGCGTGTGGCTACTTATCACGGGCCACCTGGACCGGTCAAAGCTCTGATTTGCAGCCATTGTCGGGCCCTTGAGCGAGGCCCTTAACCCTCTTGGCTCCAGGGGCGCCGTACAGCGACTGACCCCCCGCTCTGACCCCAACTTCCAAACAATAGATGCACATGCGTAGGCAGTTGTAGCCTAGTGGTTAAGGTACTGGACCTGTAATTAAAAGGTTGCTGGTTCGAGTCCCACTACTTCCAGATTGTAACTGTTGGGCCCTTGAGCAAGGCCCTTAAACCTCTCGGGTCCAGGGGCACCGTACAGCGACTGACCCCAACTTCCAAACAATAGCTGCACATGCGTAGGCACTTGTAGCCTAGTGGTTAAGGTACTAAACCTGTAATCAAAAGGTCACAGGTTCAAGCCCTACCATTTCCAGGTTGTCACTGTTGGGCCCTTGAGCAAGGCCCTTGTATATGGTCACATTACTGTAAGTCACTCTGGATAAGAGCGTCCTCTAAATGCCAAAAACGTAAACGTAAATTTGTGGACGTGTTTACTATCTTGGCGCTCTCTTGGCTAGCACCTGCTTCCTCATCGTCATCTTCATGGTCATGGAAGGAAACCTGGAACAGCACCGAATCTACCCAGGAGTGGCCAGCCTGGGATTTGTGGCTGTCCCTGTGTTTTAATAAAGTACTAGAGGCGTAGATACGGAACCTCCGGTGTTATTTTTTCCCTTGGAGCGTGGACTGACATCATAGCCACTTCTCATTTCTGGGGTTGGTGTTCCACAAGTTTGGGAGCGTGACTTCTGAGAACATCAATCAACAGTGAGGAGGTTCCGATTCATCCCAAAGGTGTGATCCACCGGAGTTGCGCCACACCAAAGTGGGCGAACCAAGCCAGTAGGCTGCATGGCCAAAAGTATTTGGACGCCCGATCATGAGCTCAAAACCAAACTGTATTAGAACAGTGACCTGTGTGTGACCTTCTCATCTAGGACAACAGCCGCTCTTCTGCGAAGCTTCTCACAAGACTGTTTGGAGGATGAGGTCTGTGGGAATTTGTGCCCGTTTATTGAAAAGATGACAGCATTTGTATTTGGCCACGTTAATGTTCCGGTTCATTCCAGAGCTGATGAGTGGGGCGGAGGTCAGGGCTTTATAGAGTAGGGAAAGGACCTTCCCTAAACTTATTACACCTGTAAGCAGCTGTCGTGGCTGAAACACATGAAGTCAGAGATTAGAAGGGGTGTCCCAATACTTTTGGCCCTTCCCTAAGCTCCCTAATCTGTTGCTGCAAAGTCAGAAGCGATCGTTGTGCTGAAATCCATGGGTTCAATCTTTCAAAGCGGTGTCCCAATACTTTCGATCATTTCGTGTACTTTAGATCGTGAGAATGCGCCCGACCGGCGTCCGTAAACAATCCCATGATGCAATGCCGTGCGAGCTTGGTGCCAGTCCCGTCCCTTTGTGGCCGCTTTAGGGAGGGGACGCAGAACTCGACGCTCTCCTCTCTTGGCACGAAAGTCTATTGTGTACCCCCCCCTTCCCCCCCTGACTGATAACGCCGAGCGCGATGAGGGCACGCGGCCCGGCCGCCGGCGCACGCCACGCCGAGCGCTGACAGCTCGCACTGTTTTCGTTTACGCCGATTCATCTGGACCCGCCGACCCCGCCCTCCTCAATTACAAGCGACACGAAAGGATCTAATCAGTCAGCGTGGTGGCGGTTCGGGAGGCGTCCCGTATCCACACAGGGCGACTTTAAAGTGGTGGAAATTCCTGCCGGGGAGACATCATGACCCGCATGGGGTGGGGCGGGGGGGGGTATCACGGGCTCTTGTGCTTCCTCTCAAACATAAAGGTGCGTAGGTGGGGGCTGAGGGGTGGATTGGGAGGGGGGGGGGGGGTAATGTTTTCCTTTTCATGCCTGTCCTGTGAAACTTCATCCCTCTTTTCGGGTGTCGGTGCTTCCTTTGTGACTCGGCGTGACTTTGTGTTGGTTGTCCTCGTGATACCTGATTCCACTTTCCTCCCGTTCACTAAAGGTCCTTTATTTTGGGATTTCACCCCCTCAACTCCCAATGTAGATGGTTCCAATTCCCGACTGTACCTTTATTCTGATCAAGAAGCGCCGTTGACCAACGTGCGCCGCTTCTTTTCACCCGCAAGTGTTCATTTTCAGCACATAGCCGACCCTTTTATTCAAAGTGACTTACAATTATGACTGAACACAATTTTGAGCAACTGAGGGTTAAGGGCCTTGCTCAGGGGCCCAACAGTGGCAACTTGGTTCAAGTGGTGGGGCTTGAACTGGCAACCTTCTGATTACTAGTCCTGTACCTTAACCGCTGAGCAACCACTGCCCTTTCCCCACCTTCACTAAATAAATTTGAGTCTAAAGGTGAAGGTACTCGACTAGTAATCAAAAGATCACCAGTTCAAGCCCCACCACTGCCAGGTTGTCACTGTTGGGCCCTTGAGCGAGGCCCTTAACCCTCAATTGCTCAGACTGTATACTGTTACAGTACTGTAAGAAAGGCCTGGGTTCAAATCCCTGGTCGGACAGCCGGAGTCCTTTCTGTGCCCCGTTTTTCTCTCTACTGCTGCAGACCTCCACTCCTGACCGAGGAGAGTCGCGACTAACACACACCCCTCTGATACGTGTGCAGTAAAGACAGCTTCTTTTCACCTGCGTCAGACTGTCACTGTTGGGCCCTTGAGCAAGGCCCCTGACCCTCAATTGCTTAGACAGTATATCACTACTGTAAGTCGCTTTGGATAAGAGCGTCTGCTAAATGCTGAAAATGAAATAACACAGGAGCAGTAGGAAGAGACACGGTCCGACCTTCCCTCCCTCAGACACTGCTGCAGACCTCCACTCCTGACCGAGGAGGGTCGTGACTAACAGACCGCTTCTTTTCACCTGCACCGAGCGGGTTCATACGGAGACCCGTATCGCGCATGGAGAGTCACACCCCGATCTCCATTATCCCCCGTCTCTGTGCAGTTGTAGCCTAGTGGTTAAGGTACTGGACTAGTAATCGAAAGGTTGCTGGTTCAAGCCCCATCACTGCCAGACTGTCACTGTTGGGCCCTTGAGCGAGGCCCTTAACCCTCAATTGCTTAGACTGTATACTGTTACCGTACTGTATAAGAGCGTCTGCTAAATGATGAAAATGAAATATAACAAAGACGAAATAACACAGGAGCAGCAGGAAGAGACACGGTCCGACCTTCCCTCCCTTCCTCAGACACGTCCGGTTGTCCTTGTGTGACTGTCCGGACAGATCGGAGTCTCCGCTGTGCCACAGCGCCCCCCTCTGGGCTTTTAAATAGGAGATTTGTAACACGCACTCCTGATCGAGGAGAGTCGTGAATAACACACGCCCCCTCCGACACGTGTGCAGTACCGACCGCTTCTTTTCACCTGCACCAGGCGGGATCATACGGCGATCCCAATCTCCACTATCCCCCGTCTCTGTGCAGCACCATCGATCAGCCAGCAGAGGTCGTAACTGCAGCAGTTACGAGGAAGCCGTATGGCCCTCCCTCCCTCGGACAAGCCGATCATCGACATTGTAGGTGGCCGGCTCGAACTCGTGAGCTCGGGATGTCAGCTAGCATGTTTTACCGCTGTGCCACCCCAAACGGATCAAAAAGCAAACGCAGCGACTCCTGAATAGCACACAGACAAGAAAGAGTCTTTACGAAAGTATTCACACCCCAGTTTAACCATTTACACTCAGATTTAAACGACGTTTAACACTTCAAATGTTCAAAATATCATCACAGCAGCGTAAAGGTTCGTCAAACACAAACACCACGAGTGTGTTGGTTGCGTAAGCGCTCACCTCCCTCTGTCAGTGCGTGGCCGTCCACCTTTGGCTGCAAATCCAGTTGCAAGGCTTCTGGGAAACGTCTCTATCGGCTCTGCACATCTGGATGCTGATACTTTCACCCGTTCGCTTTGATAAATCGCTGAAGCTCTGGCCGAGCGGAGCGAGAGCAGCATTTATCAGGTCTGGATACAGATTCTCGTCCAGATTACCTTCTGAGCGCTGACTCGGCCATCTTTCATTTCATTCCGAACCGCTCGGGTCACTTCGGCAGCGCTCTGAGGGTCACTGGACTGTTGGATGGTCGACGTTTTTGCTTGTTCGTTTAAGGACTGCTTTGAATTTGGCCTCATACAGCTTGTGTTCACTCAGGACAGGACCTCTAGTCTGTAATCACAATGCGATGCTGCCACCACCATGCTTCACTGTTGAAGTGATGTGCTTAAAGTAACAAACAATGTTGAGTTTCTACCAATCGGTGACACTCGCACCTGATCAATAAAAAATTATTAATAAATAAATAATAATAATAATGAAATAATAAAATAATAATAATGAAATAATAATAATATCAACAACAATAATAACATTAAAATAATAATAATAATAATGATAAAAATAAAATAATAATAATAAAATAATAATAGAAATAATAATGATAAAAACAAAATAATAATAATAATAATGACATAATAATAATAATGAAATAATAATAATAATAACATTAAAATAATAATAATAAAACAATTAAAATAATAATAATAATAAAATAATAATAATAATGAAATAATAATAATAACAACATTAAAATAATAATAATAAAATAATAATAATAATACAATTAAAATAATAATAATAATAAAATAATAATAATAATAATAATAACAATGTAATATTTAATAATGCCACAGAGGATCTGGTCCTCATACCAGACTCGGCACAGTCTTAACGCCAGACGCCCCTCCCGACACAAGCCTCCCATTTCTACCCGGGCTTGGGACCTGTGCTGAGAGTGCACTGACAGGTGGACAGGGTATTTCGAGCATTAGCCAATCAATGATGTCCTTGCAGATGCCCGACCGGCTGATAGAACCTCTGAGATTTGAACCCTGGATCCCCAGATCTCAGTTATAGTGGCCTATCGTACTTTACTGCTGTACCAGCCGTAATACAGTTATAACTCAAGTGGAACTGGAACACACGCACATGTCCAAAAGTATGTGGACACCCCTACTAACTACTGAGTTCAGGTGTTTGGGTCCAAACTATTGTTAACAGGTGTGTATAATTCGATATACGAAGCACTAAGAATCACCGGCGGCCCCTTACGAAATACACACTTCTATTTGGGGTCTATATTTTTTTTGGGATGGCGATGGTGCTGATTTCTGACTCGGTGCTCAGTGACACTCGCACCTGATCAATAACACAACACGGTGAGGTGATGATTTAACCTGCGGGCTTCGTCCCGCTGGGTCACGTATTGGGCGCCCGGCCGAGGACGAATTTCATTTCCCATGAGTCTCCTGTACACTCGAGGCCGCGGGAGTCCTCCTTAATGGAAAACAAATTTTATTTAAGAAATAAAAACGTTAAATAAGCACTCTCAGGGGGGTGGCTGCGCGGTCGTGTGTTGATCTCGCATTAGCGGAGTCGCAAGTAGCGCCAAGTCCTCGCCGTGATCCATTAGCCTGGACGACGTGTTTCATATGAGTTTGCTTTACCGACTCGGGCGGCGGCTCAAACAGCTGCGAGTTCGCCCGTGGCCTGCGCGCTACTCCTGACCCTTGAAGGCCTGATCGGCGCTGCACTACCGTACAGTCCAAAAAGCTCGGCGCATGATGGATGGGAGCGAGCGGCGACTCCAGAGGAGCTGGATGGAAGCCCGGCTGCTATTCCAGGCTCATCTCCGACACCTCCGCCGCGCTACGCTGCACGATTACTGCTCACAATCCCTCACGGATTACAGACGCATCAAACCGAGAGGAAGAAAATCGAGCTTATTGGTTTTGGACCAAACACGTGAATCTAGAAGCGTCCGCGGGTTCGAGAACGCCAGCGCGGTTTCCAGTGTGGTCGTGTTAAGTGTCGGTCTGAATCTAATTAGAAAGTGTTCGAGGGCCGACTGATGTGGTTCCACGCTTAAAGCTCCTCAAGAGAAACAAGCACAACGAGACGCGACATAACAGGCGGGCGAGGAGAAGCAGACCGTGAAAGCACTGATGAGACACCGGGGCAGAAAAGCAGGACCACCCTCTACGACCCGCCGCCATCGCCTCGGCCGGCCGCCACACGCTTCCTTCAGGACCTCAGAAACGTAAAATAAATGTGGAAAGAATTGATCACAACCTCACGAGCTCCACCGAAACCCGCAGCTTCTACAACCCCAAATCAGAAGAAGTTGGGACAGAATAGAAAATGTAAAAAATAAAAACTGAGTTTCTTACATTGACTTTGACTTTAATTTGATTTCAGACAGGATGAACTTGAGATATTTAATCTTTTATTAATAAACATCCATTCCTGCATTTCAGACCTGCAAAGTTGGGACGGTAAAGCATTTACCACTTTGTACTGTCGCCGTTCCTTTTCACCACTTAAGAGGTTTTGGCACCGAGGAGACCGAGTGATTTAGTGTTTCAGCTTTTATTTTGTCTCGTTCTTCCTGCAAACACGCCTTTACATTTACATTTTCAGCATTTAGCAGACGCTCTTATCCAGAGCGACTTACAGAAGTGCTTCTATAGTGAACATTTCATTTCTCAAGTTTAGGTAAACAACAGTCGAAGAACACAAATCTGCTAAAACCTGTTAGAACCAAAGTGGCCTTTTTTTTTTTTCTCTTTAAATGGAAAAGATTGGAATAAAGTGTTAGTAAATAAGTACAAGTCAGCCTAAGTGTTTAGTAAAGAGGTGGGTTTTTAATCGTTTTTTAAAGACAGCAAGAGACTCAGATGTTCGGACAGACAGAGGAAGTTCGTTCCACCATTTGGGCGCTAGAACAGAGAAGAGCCTTGATGCTTGTCTTCCTTTAGTCCTGGATGGGGGATCAAGTCGAGCAAGACTAGTGACTCGGAGGTTGCGCGGTACAGAGCGGGGTTTGATTAGACCCCGAAGGTAGCTTGGGGCTGGTCCTTTTTTGGCTTTGTAGGCGAGCGTCAGTGTTTTAAACTGAATGCGTGCAGCTACAGGAAGCCAGTGAAGAGAACGCAGCAGTGGGGTGATGATGTGGCAGCAGTGGGGTGATGTGGCAGTGTTTGGGTTGGTTAAAAACCAGACGGGCAGCTGCATTTTGAATGAGCTGTAAGGGTCATTCAGCTGTAAGGGTCACGTCTTAAGATGTGCAGCAGTACGGGGTCGAAATTCTCCACACGTTCTCTATTGGGGGTGGATCAGGACTGCAGGCAGGCCAGTCCAGTACCCGTACCCTCTTCTTCCGCAGCCACGCCTTTGTAATGTGTGCAGCAGGTGGTTATATCAGCTAGTGTTGAGTGGAGGTTCTTGATGCGGCGCCGTCTGAGGGATGGAAGATCACGAGCGTTCAGATTAATCTCGCACCCTCGACCTTTACACACTGAAATTCCTCCCGATTCCTTGAATGGTTTAATGATATTCTGAACTGTAGAGGGAGAACATGCAAATCCCTTCCAATCTTTCTTTGAGGTTCATTGTTTTTAAACATTTCAATCATTTTCTCACACATTTGTGGACAAACTGGATCCTCTGATCATCTTTACTTATTAGAGACTCTCAGCCTTTCCTGGATGCTGCTTTTGTACCAAACCATGATTACAATCACCTGTTTAACATCACATCAATATTTAGTTTTTTCGCCTCATTACTAGCCCTAAACTGCCCCCATCCCAACTTTTTTTGGAATGTGTTGCAGGTCTGAAATGCAGGAATGGATGTTTATTAATAAATGAAATGAAGTTGAGCAGATAAAAGATGAAAAATCTCAGCTTCATCCTGTCTGACATCAAATAACAGTTAGTCAGTGTAAGAAACTCTGTGTTTATTATTTTATTTACATTTTCCATACTGTCCCAACTTTTTCTGATTTGGAGTTGTAATTAGACTTGCACAACAGTGAGGAGGAATTTCACCTCTTCAGTTTATACCGTGTTTCTATTGGGTTCCTGTTTCAGATCATTCCTGTGGGGATTTATTCAATTTCTCAGGGCATCATCCACCTTCAATGCAGAAACAAAAAACACGTCCTCATGGGGAACGATCAGTGGCCGTGTCAAGGTGTACAGAAAAGACAAGATAGTAGTGTAGTGTGAATAACTAAAGAAGATCCGCCTCCGTCTCTGATTGGTTGATGCACGTCAAAGTACTGGTACAAGTGGTGGAAGAATGCTGAGAGTACAGCGTGTTCTATTGTACATGTTCCATCTCGCTGTACGAATCCGCTGCTGTCCGGTAAAAACAGAATCCACACATCGGAGGAAGCACGTGTTATCCAGCGGAATTGCAATGGGGAAGGGCCTTTAACAACACGGCACATCAAATCAAAATAATAATTAAATCAACAAATTTAACAAGCACAATCACGAAAAGAACTCATACACGAACGCCCCCTTGTGGAGGCTCTACATTACATCTTGTAAACCACAGTGGGACCAGATCGCCACCTTTTCATTAATGAAGTATATTTCGTTTCGTGTTCTGTTTCGATGCGTCGTTTGTGTTGCTTGTTTTGTCTTCACTCAACCTTGAATCCATCCTTCTGTTTACGTTCAGAACTGGTGAGCCATGATGCTTCCTCCACCGCGCTTCACAGCTGGGACGAGAGATGCGTTCCGAGATTCCGAACTGTGAGAGTCCATCACACGCTTCAAATAACTCAAGTTGTACCTGACTGTGACAGGAAACCGGAGCACTTGGAGGAAACCCACACAGACAAGGGGAGAACATGCAAACTCCACACAGAAAGGACAGTGAATCAAACCCAGGACTTTCTTGCTGTGATGTGACAGCGCAACCCACTGCGCCATTGTGCATCTTAAACTATCTGGTCTCATTTTGAAGGAGTCTTTCCCGTATTTCGGTGACCCCTCTTATTGTTTACACAAGCAAAGCGATAACACTTCAAACAATCCAGTTTGACAAAAGACTCACGTCCTCTATAGTTCATACACAACTCCATGCCACATGGACAGCGTAGGTTTACCAAAGAGACCTTCTGCATTAAGCTGTCCACATTCTTCACATCAATGGGGACAGATACGAGGGGGGGGGGACAGGTCAACAAACGGATTTTAAATGGACACTCGAACATGTTTACATTCCTTAAATGTCAACTCTAAGGGCGCATTCACAAGTCGGTAAAATGTCAACAATGTGAATATGAGACGTCTGAAAGCTCCACATGTATCTGTGTTTATCTGGATTCTCCTCCGTTTCACTTTTAAACTTGTGTTACAGCTCCAGCTTCTGAGAAATGGTGAGAATCAGAATCAGCTTCTCCCAGAGTCTAAAACGCTTCTGGTTCAGAATAAAGCTTAACGTGGTTTAATGTAGTAAAAGAAGGAGACAGGAGCACTAAACTTCTCTTCATCATTACTGCTCATAAGTTCCTCCACTAATCACATTCCTCACTCGCTGTTTTACTACAATAAGTCACTTTTACCGCCTCATATCAAACAGTTCTACTCATTGGAGAAGATTTGAGAAGGTCAGCAAACAGCAAACTGGGTCAAGCTAAGCAGCACCACCACACTCCATAGGAAACAACAGCACAGCCGTCACTTTAAAAAGGTCTGAGTCTGAAACGGGACGTCCCGAGATCTGATCGGTGTTTGAACACGGCGGCCGGGACGATAAAAGGCTCAATTTGTAATCGCTCTATGGATTTAGGGCTTCGAAACAGGTCAGAAAGAATCAACGTGGGGAAATTCCTTTATCAGATTCGGGATTATCAGACGCTTTGATGTTGTTTTATCAATCTTAGTGAACAGATCTGAACACTTGAGAAGAGGAGCTGCAGAGACGAGCTCCAAAATCCCCATCAGGACGAAAAACCCCCCAAACCTCGACCTCCTTTAGGAGCAATAACGTTCCTGTACTGCTGATCGGGCGTGTTCAGTCCCAGTCTGGGATTCGTTACATAAACAGTCCTCTTCAGAACCTCAGTTGCGCTGAAGTTTGGACCCCCTCCCAAAAAAAAGCTCTGGTGTGGTCATGTTGCATCATAAATACGACTTTTTAATTTTATAATCAATTCTTTATAGTTTTTTCCCCCTCTTTTTACACAATACAGAGCTTATTATTTAACGAAAGCTCTCTCTTTCGCTGTAGCTACCACCCCGGCCCTGATCGAAGAGGGTCAAGGCTGTCGTACACCAACCTCATGCGGGCATCCGCCAATCACTTCTTTTCACCTGCGAGGGGTGGCGTCATGCACGCCCCGACTGGTCAGCCGAAGCTGTTGTAGGGCATTTATAGCCTAGTGGTTGAGGTACTGGACTAGTCATTGCCAGGTTGCCACAGTCGGGCCCTTGAGCAAGGCCCTTAACCCTCAATTGCTTAGACAATTGATACTGTCACAGTACTGTAAGTCGCTTTGGATAAAAGCGTCTGCTAAATGCCAAAATCGTAAATGTAAACGTAAGCTGCAATTGCTCCATCAATGAGGAACCCCGTTTCAGCCGTTGTTCCACCCCGCAGAGACACCCAGCCAGTCGTGTTTCCGTGTAGGCGCTCGGCGGGCGGATAGCAGGGCTCGAGATCTCAACACCTCGCCCCCCCACCCATGAGGACTATAAGCATTACTCCAGCGTTTTCCTGACAATTTGTTCCTTTAGTGCATTTTGCTTGTGTCAAATCTGTCGAAAAGGAGGAAAAAAAATAAAAATAAATAAATAACAAGTTCACGTAAATACACAGCTTGATTCCAGTCCTGATCATGGCCAACTAAAGTAAATTTTCCAAAGACATCTGAAGGGCGAAGAGCCTTGTGAGGCTACAAACAAGAGGTGGTTTGGGTGGGCGCTCGGATGGTGCAGAGTTCAGGAGTTGGGCTCGGCCCCTTAGTTCCAGTGAAAGGAACTCTTAATGCTTCAGCATACCGAGAGATTTTGGACGATTTCATGCTCCCGACTTTGTGGGAACAGTTTGGGGATTCCTGTTCCAACATGACTGCGCACCAGTGCACCAAGCACAAGGTCCATAAAGACGTGGATGAGCCAGTTTGGTGTGGAAGAACTTGACTGGCCTGCACTGAGTCCTGACCTCAACCCGATAGATAGAACACCTTCGGGATGAATTAGAGCGGAGACTGTGAGCCAGGCCTTCTCGTCCGACATCAGTATCTGACCTCACAAATGCGCTTCTGGAAGAACGGTCAAAAATTCCCATAAACACACTCCTAAACCTTGTGGAAAGCCTTCCCAGAAGAGTTGAAGCTGCAAAGAGTGGCCGACGTCATATTAAACCCTGTGGATCAAGAATGGGAGTCACTCAAGTTCATGTGTGTGTGAAGGCAGACGAGTGAATACTTTTGACTGTAATAATCAGGGCTGGAAGCGTGAGGAGAAACGTCCCGTTAAATAAAACCACGTCTGTTTGGGTTTGAAACGAGTAGCAGTGACAAAACACCACGAATTCGATATGTGATTAAAACCGGGGCCGCGGTGCGAAGCCTGCCCGCGAAACCCTCGCCGCACCCACTCACTGTAGCAGCCAGCACGAAGATACCATCACGTCTGAGTGGCACTTGTTGCAGAAGTGAAAGAGCCCTCATGATAATCTCATGCGATCCCGGCCGGCATCTTCACCCCCCCATCTCCGGCACATACGGGCGAGAAAGCGCCGCCGACGCGTCAGCTAATTAAGCGGCGAAGCTCACAATGGCTAATCAGAGCCACTTGTGCACATCAGCACGCAGGTCGGGAGATAGCGATGGATGCGCTCGCAGGTCGAGCCTGATTACTGACCGTGAAGTATGTGGACGCACATTCCCACACACATTTCTAAAACGGCTTTCGCTGATCTGATGAGGCCTTCTACGACATTTTAAACAGTTGCTGCACGAATCTGCACCCCGTCAATCAAAGGAGGAACAGGTCTGGCTTGGACATCCCATCATCATCAAAAAGTACCATTAAATGCCAACAAAACTCTGAGATTCATGCTAAAACCTCATCACACCTGATAAATAAATAAATAAATAATAATTACAGGACCTGGTTTTACTTTTACAGTATTCAGCAGACGCCCTTTATCCAATGTGACTTACAATTGTGAGCGATTGAGGATTAAGGGCCTTGCTCAGGAGTCCAACAGTGCCAACTTGGCAGTGTTAGGGCTTAAACTAATGATCTTACAGATACACGTGTACAGGCCAGTGACATTATTTTTTTTCAACATATGCCAGCTTAACATAGTACGGCACCCCTGGAGCAGCACCTGGAGTTAGGGCCTTGCTCGAGGGCCCAACAGTGGCTGCAATCTTCTGATTGACCATCCCAAAGCTCTACATTTACTACATTCACTCGCATTCTTAACCGCTTATCCAATCAGGGTTGCTGGAGCCTATCATAGCTTTTCAATGGGCGCAAGGCACACAGTAACACCCTGGACGGGGCGCCAGTCCAACACAGGGCAGATACACACACACACCCATTCACCTATAGGGCAATTCAGTGTCTCCGATTACCCTGACTGCATGTTTTTGGACTGTGGGAGGAAACCGGCGCTCCCGGAGGAAACCCACGTGGACACGGGGAGAACAGACTTACAGTACTGTGACAGTATACAGTCTAAGCAATTAAGGGTTAAGGACCTTGCTCAAGGGCCCAACAGTGGCAACCTGGCAGTGGTGGGGCTTTCGATAACTAGTCCAGTAACTTAACCATTGAGCTATCACAGCCTTTGGTTTTTGGGCACAGGAGAGCAGTCGGACTAAAACAGGGAGGACATGGCACAGCAGATCTGGTCCTCGTATCAGACGGTACAGATTTTACACTGGATGCCCTTCCTGACACACCCCTCAAATTTCTATCCGGGCTTGTGACCTGCACTTAGAGCGCACGGACAAGTCAAGTGCACCTACCAAGGCTAGGCTGTTTTGACCAATCATGTCCATGCAGACACCCGACTGGCCGACAGCACCACTAAGATCCGATCCCTGATCTGATCTCCAGATCTCAGTGTCGGGACATTCATGTGAGCTTGTTATAAGGAAATTTATTATTTTACCATTTTTAACATATTAGTTGTTTATTTACCCCCAAACCCCAAATCTATTCATCAGATTCAACCCTCCAAAACCCTGAAGTTTTACCATTTAAAACACACTTTCATACCTAAATTCCGAGGCCAGAAAACTAAAAACTTCGACACATTAATTAACTGATCTACATGGAGTCAGCTCCAAATTACTGGTACCACAGGTCGCCAACAAAATTAGGTACATTTATTTAATAATCATAACGTACCTATAACTCTGACCCCAGCTTCCAAACAAGCCGGGATATGTGAATCAAGAAGCAAGAATTTTGTTGTACTGTTCACGTATAAATGTATATATGCCAAATAAAGGCAGTCTATTCTACGAACCAGCGGCCCAGCCACACAAACGCTGTCATTTTTTGACTGAACGGGCACAAATTACCACAGACATACTTCAGTCTTGTGAGAAGCTTCTCAGAAGAGCGGCTGCTGTTTACATAGAAACTCTATTTCCAAAAAGAAGAAGCAAGTTCAGAACACAAAGGTGAGGTTTAATATATTGAAACGTTTATTGAGGGTGAACGTCCATGAGAAACAGCAGAGGAAAAACTTTACAGTACGTCGGTCCGCTGACCGTGGCACAATGAACTTCTTCATCCCCCACCACCCCCAAAAAAATCCCTTTACTTCACAATTTATTTATTTATTAAGCTTGTTTTATTGCTTGTTGCCGATTTAATAAAAAATTGACCGTCACACTTTGGAAGCAAAAAAGCTGGAAATGAAACGTGGCACAAATTATTATTTCATTATTTATTATTTTAATAGAAAAACAAACTGCGGGTCTTTAATGCTGCGTCTGATATCGATGTGCTTTTGGTCGGGTTAATACTCGAGGTAGGACCGCCATCCTCCACCATCCACTCATATTTCATTTTATGACTTTTTAACAAGGGTAAATAAACGCAGAGGTTCGATGCATGAAGCGATTCGGCAGAAAATGCGACATGCACAATCCAGCGTGCGATTACGGCCGGGTTACGGCCGAGTTTTATGGATTACAAGGGTGATGAGTGCTAATTCTTCCTTCAAAGTCACGATTCTGCTCCCGTGCAGATCATTTCTACCTACAAACTACTCGACGAATCGTCCTACTGAGTGTGTGTGTGAGATGCTGTTTCTTCTATAGGCAGAACCCACAAATACTAAACACACACACACACACAGAGAGAGAAAAAAACTATAAATCTAGAACTAAACCCTAAATCTGATTAGTTACGCAGGGAATAAGGAGTGTGGTCAGGAGTGGTCAGCTTTTACACCGTCGCTATTTCATCTAAACGTTTGTACAGGGTCTACAGCTCCCGTCTACGCCTCGTTCCTGTACGGGCTGGAACCATTGATTTTATCGTTACGATTAAGCTTCCCGTACTTTAGAGGCCAGGGCGTCGCACGTCTTCTTGGCGTCTCCTAAAAGCATGGAGGTGTTGGGTTTGTAGAAGATGGGGTTGTCCACGGCGGCGTAACCCACGCCCAGAGATCTCTTCATCACGATGACCTGCCAGACAGAAAACACATTCGTTTATATATATATATCTTTTTTATCCCCTAATCTAGTCGTGTCCAGTTACCCTGATTGACTGAGGACGCCTCTCAACCGACACGCGCCCCCTCCGGCACGTACAGTCAGTACAGGCTGCATTTTTCACCCGAATACACTTGACGGGCACTGTGTACGGAGGGCCACGCCCCCATCAGCATTATTCCTCAGCCCTGCGCAGGCGCCATCGGTCAGCCGGCAGGGGCCGCAGTCGCACCAGTTATGAGGACCTAAGATCCGACTTTTTACCCTCTAACCCTGAACAACAGCCAATCGTTGTTCATGCAGCCGCCCAGCCCAGTCGGAGGGCAGAGCCGAGATCCGATACGATGTATTCGAAACCCCAACTCTGGTGGGCTAGCGTACTTTACCACTGCGCCACCTGAGCGCCCATTTATATTTATTTTATGCTTCATTAGAAACATAAACAACTGCGTTTTGCTAATTTAGTCTCGACCAGTGAGCTAGCAGATTCTGCAGAGTGTAAAACTCCACACACACACACGGGACCTGATTAGGACCCTGAATTCATTTCAGAAAGCTGGTGACCCCAAGATCCGTTCTCAAACCAGAAATTAACCATATGTTTTGAAGAACCATTAGCGCGTAGCTAATGACACCCAAAGCTTCAACAAGGAAGCGGAACATTAGCGCCACTTAGAATCCGGGACACGTCTTGGTGAATAATTCAGAGCTAACGTTTTGTAGGGCTGTCTACATGTTTTCAGTCACGCAGGGCCCCACCATGAATCATCCAGCACTCATTTGGTTGCCTCGGGCACCCAGGAGTCCAGTTCCTCAGCAACGAGGAACCCAGTTGCCCTTCCTTTCACAGGCACGGCCAACTAAAGAGCTCTAGATCTTCACAATGGTGGGCGAGGGCATTAGACCTGATTCACCACCTGAGCCCAGATTTGTGTTTAAAAGTTCGACCCTATAACACATTTTTATCATACTGACCATCTGATTCAGCCTGGATTCGAGTGTGAACACATGAAGCAGCAGCTCCCTCAGGGGTCACGCTGATGGTCGAGAAAACCAAACCCAGTTGTTGGTATCGGGGTGCGGAAAGGAAAATTGAGAAACGGTCGCAACTGAGGGCCACTTAGTGGCATGAGTGTGGCGGTGCTGCTTAGCTTGCCGCTGTGTCTGATTAAACTTTAGGCCAGTTTGCTGACCTTTTCAAAGCTCCTCCAATGGGACGAACTGTTTGATATGAGGCGGTAAAAGCGACTTATTGTAGAGTAAAACAGCGAGTGAGGAATGTGATTAGCAGTAATAATGAAGAGAAGTTTAGTGCTCCTGTCTCCTTCTTTTACTACATTAAACCACGTTAAGCTTTATTTTCAACCAGAAGCGTTTTAGACTCTGGGAGAAGCTGATTCTGATTCTCACCGTTTCTCAGAAGCTGGAGCTGTAACACAAGTTTAAAAGTGAAACAGGGAGGAGAATCCAGATAAACACAGATACATGTGGAGCTGTAACCCTGGATCTGACGCTTATTCCACACTGATGCAGATTCAGATCAGATTCACACGCTGATGAGATCAAGTCATGCAACCCCACCCAGGATCTTCACCCTCGGTCACACACATCTGGACCAGAACAGCGCAGATGCTGCACCAGACGTGTCAAAAATCAAGATTTTGGTCGAGATCTCGCTTTCGGTTCCTATTTAGCTCCGTAGCTTCGGTGCAAAACCAAAGAGGCGACACAGAAAACGTCTGTAGCGTGGACGGTGTCGCTGGGACTTTTCACTGAGCCGTTTTCCAAATTCAGTAAGGGGAAAAAAAAGCAGTTCCATCAGTCTGAAACACAATTCTGATGATTCAGGTCACGTCGGGTCACGCGGATATGTTTAAGCCGTGCTGCACCTGCGTCCGACGTCTCCCACAGATCCGAGTACGAGAAGCTCGAGCGCCCAGCGTGTAATGGTTATTTAAGTATCCGCCGTTTAGGAGAATTAACCGTCATTAGCGTGCGAGGTGCGGAGCGGCGCCGAGCGCTTCCTGGGAAAGCCGCGGATCGAGGGCGGCGCTGATTGGGAGCATCTGTTGGGAAGCAGGAACCAGTCAGTAACTGAATAACTAGAAGCAGAGAGGAGAGTTGCTCAACACGCTGAAAGATGGCTGGAACGTAATGACCTCATCTGGGAGCCCGAAATCGAACGGGCGCGGCCTTTTAACGACGCTCCGGCTCTGGCCATCAGATCTCGGATGGAGCCGCTTCAAACTGCTTCAAGACTGGCGCTGCTTTCCTGCTCGACTACTTTTCACTCTGGTGAGGCTTTCCATTAACATTTTGGAACATAACTGCTGGAATTTAGGCTCGTATCAGGTCTCTATTATACAGCAGATCAAGTATGTGCACATGTAGTCAGGAATGCCTCTAATATCTGGCTGATATCAGTGGTTCTATCAATTTAGAGGCATTCCTGACTACATGTGCACATACTTGATCTGCTGTATAATAGAGACCTGATACGAGCCTAAATTCCAGCAGTTATGTTCCAAAATGTCAGTGGAAAGTCTAATGGAGTGAGAGCTAGTCGAGCAGGAAAGCAGCGCCAGCTCCATAATCATCGACTCTGTGCAACTGTGAATGAACATCTAGGAGCAACAACAGCTCGCCTGTGAGCTGGCTAGACAAGCATCCAACAATCCCAAGATCACCATGCACGAGGCCAAGTCATGACTTCAGTAGTGTAAAGCACATCATTACCGGACTCCTGAGCAGTAGGAGCTTGGTTTTTTGGGAGGGATCGACCACACTTTAATATCTGGCTGATATCAGTGGTTCTATCAATTTAAAGTGTGGTCGATCCCTCCTACTGCTCAGGAGTCCGGTAATGATGTGCTTTACACTACTGAAGTCATGACTAGGACAAGAAGTACGGTTGTGTTGTGCTGCACACAATCCCGAGCTCACCATGCACAAGGCCAAGTCATCTTTTCAGCTAGAACAGCAGCCGCTCCTCTAAGAAGGATTCTCACAAGACTTTGAAGTACGTCTGTGGGAATTTGTACCCATTTAGTCTACAAATGACAGCATTTGTATGGCTGAGCACTAATTTCAGGGCTCTGTGCAGACCACTGGAGTTTCTTTATACCGAGCTTCTCTTCATGTCTTTATAGAGCTTGCTCAGGGGCCTTCCCTAAACTGATGCTGCCAAGTTGGAAGCATATCATTTCCTTTATATGATCGCTTTATTACACCTTGTCTCAAACACATGAATTCAGTCATTAGAAGGGGCGTCCTGATACTTTTGCTCACATAGCGTACGTCTAGTAAGCTGCATTTTCTGACTATTTATCAAAGAAGAGACGTCTGTGCAGCAGCCCGCGTCTGGAGAACGTTCCAGCTCGGAGACGTCATCATTCCCGAGACGCCGAGTCAGAGCCACCAGAGGCATCCTGGGATGCGAGCGTTTTTCAATCTACACCTGGATCACGGAGGGGGTTCAAGGGACTGCGGTTTTGTTCAAATGTTCCCGCAGCAGGACCCACAGCAGGCAGTGATGTTGGTCCATAAACGGTGACGAATCATCACACGCACCAAACAAACACGTTCAAATCTACGTCTTTCAGCTGCTCATGTATTTGAGCACAATCCTCCTCTATCAGGGCTTGGAACCTGCACCGAGAGATTGATCGATTGATTCGTTTTTAACGCCGTACCGACACACTGGGGTCATTTATACGGTGGTACTCAAGTTGTTTCTTCATTTTGTGTCATTTAAAACAAATGATAAAAGATGTTTTATATTTAAATATGTTAAAAAATGCATTATTTTCCCTGGTGCTGCAGATTTAAGCACATTTCGTGTCTCGTTTTCATTAAAAAAACCTCAGTCTTTCTGAGTGTAGTGTTTTGCAGTCTATCAGTATGTGTTTGATTGTTAGTCTCTCTTTACATCGATGGCAGGTTGGAGCATCTTCCCTAGTGAGGAGATGCTTGTGTCCGATTCGGCATCTTGTGAGGATGATTTGGTTTACTCGACTGTCCGTTCTAGTGCAGGTCTGTCCTACTCTTGGCTCTATTTCGTACAGTTTGTTTTGTGGTTTACTGTCCCATTCGTCCTGCCATTTGTTTTTGAAGAATGTGAAGATATTTGGAAAGGCGTCTCTGGATGCTCTGGCGATCAGATCTGCTCGTTCGTTTCCTGGGATTCCAATACGGCTTGGGATCCAGCAGTAGACGACATTATATTCCTGTTCCGGTAATTCTTTATCTTGTCTCAGTATTTCGGAAATAATGGGGTGGTCTGTGTCAAGGTGTTCCAAGGCTTTTAGGCATGATTTTGAGTCTGTAAGAATGAGGAATTTTTTGAGGTTGCTCGTTTGGATATATTCTAGGGCTAATAATAGAGCGTAGCCTTCTGCGGAGAATATGGAACTGAAGTTTGGTAGTTGTATGCCGTGTTGGTAGTTTGCTGATGTGACTCTCGTTTCAGTTTCGGATCCGTCTGTGTAGATTGTCGTATGGTGTGGGAAACATTCTCTGGTTTCTAGGAATAAGCGGTGGTATTCATTTGGGTGGGTGTTTTGCTTTGCTAGTTTCAGTATGATTTTTGCTGCACCGAGAGAGCACCGCTGCCTGTTGAGTAATATTCTAACACCTCTGCGTTTCTTCTTTTCTGATCCGTTGTAATATGATGAGTAAAAGTGTGAGGTCATTATTTATAACCACGCTTGTCGGATCCTAAGTTCTGAAATCGGGCTACACTCACCTGTTTGGACTTCCAGACCTCCAGGACCGGCATTCCAGCGATGATGGAGTTCGGATCCTCCTGTGCGGCCGAGTTCACCGTGTCATTAGCGCCGATAACCAGCACCAGGTCGGTCTCTGGAAGCGGCACGATCGCGGCACGTTAAGTTATTCATTCCTACTTAAAATAACATCTAAATATAAACTAACACAGCCGAACCATACCAGGGAAATCGTGGTTGATCTCGTCCATCTCCAGCACGACATCGTACGGGACCCCGGCCTCCGCCAGCAGGACGTTCAGCTGCCCGGGCATTCGTCCGGCCACAGGGTGGATTCCGAACCTACGGGGCAAACAAAGGGACGACTTAAAAGGGGTACGGAGGACACCCGGACCTTCGTGGCGTCTCCGGAAAGCGCAGGGTCACGAGGGGTCACGCCGGATCTGACCGTGCTCCTAAAGCCGCGGGGCAGTAAAGACACGCTGAGAGGAAACGGTCGGAGGAAGAGGAACGGACCCTGGGGGACGCCGGAGTCTTTATGACCCGACCGCACCGTAAAACCCAGATGACGAGAGAGCCCAAGGCGCACGGAGGAAACGCGTGGCCCGGAAGACGCGCCACACGGCCATAAGTGTGACCCTCATATCGATTCAGCCTCGAGAGCATAGGTGAGATTCTGGCCTGGTTCACAGTCAGCATTTCAATTCATCCCAAAAGTACTCAAGGTAATTCAAGTTCTCCTGACCTCCACCTAACCTGGATTTGTCCAGATAGAAAATCTCATAACCGTCAGATCATGTGTTTGTACTGCTCCAGAGTCCAGACGTGGTGTGCTTTACATCTATGCTTAGCACATCTTCATCAGGACCATTGTTCTCCCAGTGGGCGTCTACGGACGAGACTCGTGTGCGCTTAAACAATAAGTGCGTGGAGATACTTTCTCCCGGCTTCCAACACTCACTACAGGGTTCCAAACTGCCTCTCAAGGGAACGAAAGTCTGTAACAGCAGGCGCTGGCTGAGGTGTAAACCACATTAAAACCACCTCCTTTGTTTCTACACTCACGGCCCATTTTATCAGCTCCACTAACCATATAGAAGCACTTTGTAGTTCTACAATTACTGACTGTAGTCCATCAGCCAGTCTTGTCTTCAAATTCAGACCACTGTGCAACACGAGTGTATTAAAGCGCAGTGGTAGAGAAATAGGTCATGATACTGGACTAGTAATTAGAAGGTTGCTGGTGCAAGCCCCGCCACTGCTAGATTACAACTGTTGGGCCCCTGACCAAGGCCCTTGACTTAATTGGTCGCGTATAGTCATAATTGTAAGTAGCTTTGGGTAAAAGCATCTCCTAAATGCCGATTACATTTAGAATCTAATATAATGTAAAGCAGGCCAAATGGATTTATGTTTTAGTTTTATGTAAATTTTTCCTACCGACCCAACTTTTTTGGAAATTGGGGTTCCACACTTGTCCTAAAAACATCAGCGTGAGCGCAGAGCCATCCGCCGAGTCTGCGTAAACTGACCCGTCACTCAAGGACAGAGGGAGGACAACGGGCGGCGGTATTTCGGTTGACGCTCTCAAGGTCTGAAGCGTGGGATCAATCAATCAGCATCCAGGGCTGAGAGGGATTACAGGAGCACAGCTGCAGGGGGGGGAGGGCACAAGCTCCGAATTTGGGTCTTGGTTCCTTAATTACTGCTGCGCTCATCACCCCCCCACCCACAGCTACATTTATAGCATTAAAATCCAACCGACAGTCCACTGAGGGGGTCATTAACATCCCAGTTCTGTTTATAGAGGTGATTCGGCCACGCCCACTGATGACAGGTGTGTTATAAAACCAATCGGCTCGAGATCTGTAAAGACTTTGATCGGTCGGTTTGGTGAGGAGGGACCCCCACGGCCAACGCCCATCCTAACATCAGTGCCTGGGCACAAATCCCCACAAACGCACTCCAAAATGCTGTGAAAAGGCTCTCCCACAGGAGCGTAGGCTGTTATGGCATGAAGTAAATAATTAGAACATAGAACGTATGTCCAGAACTGCCACTCACTGGATGTTTTTACATTTTAAAGCTCGACGAGAACAGAAGTATTGAATACCGCTACTATCTGTGAATGAACAGTCGCCTCGACCAGCCAGCAGGGGTCGCTATCGACCTAAAAAGCAGAGGAAACAGTTCTACATCCGACCCTCCCTCCCTCCCTGAGACACAGCCAGTCCCCTTTAACTCAAGGGGTTCGAATTCAGGCCACTGTGCCACCCACCCATAACGTCAGTGCCTGGGCACAAATTCCCACACCGCTTACGGCATGAAGTAATTAATTAGAACAAAGAACATCTGTGCAGAACTGCCACTCACTGGATGTTTTTTTTTTTTTAACTAAAGAACGTTAACTAAAGCTCCTGGTGTGTGTGTGTGTGTGTGTGTGACAAATTCACAAAATTAAAATTCATCAGTGTGGTTTTACGGGCAGGTCCAGGGGTCAGGAACAAAGCGTCCGCTCCTCGTTTAGGCAGGAACTCCTCGGTTCCTCAAAGCTTTGTAGAACGTTTCCGAAAACCACATGTTCTTCATGAGCGCTCGTGTATCGGATGGGCAAAGCAAAGCCCAACCAGAAAGAGCACACGCGAGCGCCGCTCTACCCGCGGCCCTCCCGACAGGACGACACCCCCCAGCCAATTATCCCGGAGAGCGTGGGGATCTGGGGAAGAGGGGGGGGGCAGGAACGTTAACCTAATCTGTCCACTCTTCGGCCACCCATCTCCCTCTCTAATCAACTGCGAATGCTCTAATAGGCAGCAGCTGTCGGGCCTGCAGATCAAACGGAGGAGGAAAATTACACGAGCTTCCGGCCTGCCGCGCTCCCCCGGCCCTGCGGTGCCACCGAGGCACGGTGGTGGCAAAGCACTCGCTCGACCGGGTGAAAAACCAAGCTCACGGACGTACAAGGTCCGACCGAAGCGATTAACCGCGCGTCAATCTGCTTTTCAGGCTGAAAGAAGCCGAACCGCAAACCACGGCGGGCACGCTGACGGGCACGGCGCTTCACCGTAACCACACGACACGGCGTCGAGCTCTCCGGCAAGTAAACGTGCACGCCAGCTGACCGCCAGGGCACGGCAGGTTGGCGAGCCGTACCGCCGTCCTGGAACTCATCAGGGAGCGCGCACGCGTGCCGTCCGACGGCCGTCATGGCGCAGCCGAAAGTATGCGGACGCCCGTCTGTGAGCTTGTCGAGACCACAAGCTGAGCCATCGATCTAGAAGGGACCGGTTGCTCGATGCAGCCTCGAACGCGCCCTCTGCTGGCTGTGAAGAGCGCAGCATGACTCTCCGTACGCAATACGGCTCCCCGTGAGACTCCACCGCTCGTTTAAAAAGGCACGTCCGCTCTCATACAGGAGTCTTAAAGATCTAAAACGGAACGACATGTTTAGAACTTTGCAGGAACAGTTTGGGGAAGGCCCTTTTCCTGTTCCAGCCAGACTATGATACTGTACAGAGGTCGATGAGTGCGATGTTTCCAACAGGCTCACGCTGAAATGTCCACATACTTTATTATAATAATTTAATAACATTAACAATAATTTAATTATATTATAATGTACCATGAAAGATCCAGGCTAACATGGAGCAGTGACTGTGTGTGACTGTGTGTGTGTGTGTGTACCTGACATCCTTGCCCTGCTCGGTCAGTGACTTGACCAGGTCAGCGATGGGGTACTGAGCCTTGGCAGCACACAGACCATAACCTGCAACACACACACACACACACACACACACACACACACACACACATATTAGTAAAAGACAGAGGGGCCTTTTATATGCTATTTGACCTTTCATTCCCATTATTAATATATATTTGCATCGAATCTCAGCTCTGCTACCGGCAGGCTGGGCGCCTACGCAAACAACGATTGGCTTGTTGGTCAAAGGGGATTCTTACATCTGCTTCAATTACACCCTCTAGAGGAGTCAAGGGACTCCGTACGCAAAGCTGATCCGCATATGAACTCACCTCAGCTACTGCACACACGCGTGTTAGTTACGGCTCTCCTCAATCAGAGTGGAGGTCAACATGAGTATAGAGGAAGTGTAATGCAATCGGGTACTGGGATACGACTAAACTGGGAGAAAAGGCAAAAAAAAAAAACACCTACAATTACATGTTCTGCATTTAGCGGACGCTTTTATCCAAAGCGACTTAAAGTACTGTGACTGTACACTGTCTAAGCAGTTCAAAGTGAAGGGCCTTGCTGAAGGGCCCAACAGTGGCTGCCTGGCAATGGTGGGGCTTGAACCAGCGACCTTTCGATTACTAGTCCAGTACCTTAACCATTAGGCTACAACTGCCCTGTACAATATTCAGCCATTTCGGCCACAGACAGGCTGTAGCGAGTTCGAATCACAGTTGTGCTACCGTCCAGCCGGGCACCTAGTGGTTAAGGTACTGGACTAGTAATCGAAAGGTCGCTGGTTCAAGCCCCACCACTGCTTGGTTGCCACTGTTGGGCCCTTGATCAAGGCCCTTAACCCTCGATTGCTCAGACAATATATGCTGCAATTGCGGCCTCTGCTGGCCGGTTACGGCACTGCACAGAGATTGTGAATAACGGAGAGCAGTGCACGGCTCTCTGCGTGAACCTGCTTCGTGCAGAGGGGGTAGGGTTTTAGGTACGACCCTCGTCGGTCAGGGTAAAAAAGCACCACCTCTGTATCTGAGGGGGTTTGATGTAAAGAGAACTTAAATATTTAAAATAAACACAGTATAAATAAAAATACGCCCTCTTTACGCCGTTCTTAGGAGGTCACGAACATTTCCAACCTTCACATCGACCCGGTAAATAACAAACCTTTAAAAAAAAGGTTCATTTTGCTCCTAAAATGTGTTCCAGTCGCGTAACGTAGGCAGCTCCAAGTCCTCACAAGTCGTTAAGCATCAAAACGAACCGCTAACCCGCCGACAGAAAAAAAACAGTATATATTTTTCTAACTGAGAACAAACATGTCGGCCGCTTCCCTGCGTTTCCACACCAGTGACGAGATAATTGGTTAATCTGGCCCACGCAGAGGGTCAAAAACACGTCGGATTCTTCGTCGGAGTATCGCGTGCCGTCCCGTGAGAGCACCCGAGGGACGCGTCGTGTTTATTCGTCCTCGCTCGAGGACGTAGGGTTACGAACAGGCCGTGAAAGGAATCCCGAAGCCACCTTCATTATTTTCGAACCTTGTTCAGTTCCGAGAGCGAGAAAACCTCAAAGAGAAAAAGCTAAAAATAAAAGCGAATGAAGAACTCGGCGCGGATGGGATGTGACCGCGCCGTCACAACGTCTGCCAAGGCCTGTGCTTCGGCCCGGCGTGTTGCGTGTCGACAATCCCCTCGTGATGCTAATGGTTTTCTAGCTTTTTCAGCGTTCCTTTTTAAAAACAGACGTTACTCCCAACGAAAATAATCCTGCTGAGAAAAATCCGGTGTTAAACCGGCGGGAAAAAAAAGCTTCGGTGTTTTTACAGGTGTCAATCACCTGAAGCGACCGCGACCGTGACTGCTCCCATTACGAGGAATGTGAAAATCAAAGCGTAGCCGTGGCACCCGCGCAAAACCAGACCCGAGCGCTTCTAAAATAAGACGGGAACATTCAGGTACCTGCAGCCGGGAACGCTGGGACGAGACAGCTTACCAGAAATCTGTCCGTTTGTTCTGACAGTAATCTAATATTCACGCTAGCTGAACGTAGTGCTGTGCTAGGTACACTCTGAACGACTGAAAGGACCATGGATGTACTGGACAGTCGTTAAATAAAAAAAAAAACAACACTGTGTAGTATGAGTGTAGTATGCAGTATGTACTGGGGGCAGTACACAGTATGTAGGATGTACCGTGTGCAGTACACAGCGTGTACTGTGTGTAGTATGCAGTACATACTGAGCGCAGTATGCACTATAAACTGTAGAGTATGCGGGTACATACTGAGTGTAGTATGCAGTATACAGTATGTACTGAGTGTAGTATGTACTGGGTGTAGTATGCAGTATATACTAGGTGAAGTATGCAGTATGTACTGAGTGCAGTATGCAGTATGTACTGAGTGCAGTATGTACTGAGTGTAGTATGCAGTATATACTGAGTGCAGTATGCAGTATGTACTGAGTGTAGTATGCAGTATATACACTGAGTGTAGTATACAGTATATACTGAGTGCAGTATGCCAATTGTACTGAGTGCAGTATGCAGTATACAGTATGCACTAAGTGTAGTATGCAGTATATACTAGGTGCAGTATGTACTGAGTGCAATATGCAGTATGTGCAGAGTGCAGTATGCAGTATATACTGAGTGTAGTGAGTGAATGCCACAAATGTAAATGTGGTGTACAGTATGTACAGAGTGCAGTATGCTTTATGTAGTAAGTGCATTATACAGTATATACTGAGTGCAGTGCGCAGTACATAACGAGTGCAGTATACAGTATGCACTGAATGCAGTATGCTTTATGTAGTAAGTGCATTAAACAGTACGTACTGAGTGAAGTATGCAGTATACACTGAGTGCAGTATGTACTGAGTGTAGTATACAGTATGTACAAAGTGTAGTATACAGTATGTACTGAGTGTAGTATACAGTATGTACTGAGTGCAGTATGTACAGAGTGTAGTATACAGTACGTACTGAGTGAAGTATGCAGTATCCAGTATATACTGAGTGCAGTATCCAGTATATACTGAGTGCAGTATGCAGTATATACTGAGTGCAGTATGCACTGAGTGTAGTATACAGTATGTACTGAGTGCAGTATGTACAAAGTGTAGTATACAGTATGTACTGAGTGTAGTATACAGTATGTACTGAGTGCAGTATGTACAGAGTGTAGTATACAGTATGTACAGAGTGTAGTATACAGTATGTACAGAGTGCAGTATGCTTTATGTAGTAAGTGCATTATACAGTACGTACTGAGTGAAGTATGCAGTATACAGTATATACTGAATGCAGTATGCACTGAGTGTAGTATACAGTATGTACTGAGTGCAGTATGTACAAAGTGTAGTATACAGTATGTACTGAGTGCAGTATGTACAAAGTGCAGTATACAGTATGTACTGAGTGCAGTATGCAGTATGTACTGAGTGTAGTTTGCAGTATATACTGAGTGCAGTTTGCAGTATATACTGAGTGCAGTATATACTGAGTGTAGTATACAGTACATACTAAGTGCAGTATGCAGTATGTACTGAGTGCAGTATGCAATTTAAAACACAGCCAAGTTTAGCCACAACACTTAGTTTAGGATTTGCTTTAGGAGACCATGACACCCTTTTACAATCGGCACAGTTGGACTTTTGTTTACATTACATGCACAGTGCGGCGGCCTTGCAACGCTATTAAGAGGATGACATCACGAAGCCCATGCCTCTAATGCGCATCCATCGCCTCGACAGTAAAATCCCACACGAAAACGAAACCCCAGCCTCCCCGACCACCCCCAGCACCGGCCCCGGCCTCGCTCTGGGAGAGGTGCATCCCGCGTGCTTTAAAATTGCCGCTGACGCAATAGGGGCCCCGGTCAGGGTTAGTTAAACACTCCAAAAACTCATGGTTCTGCTTAGGTTTAAATTGGAGACCCTTGACTCCCACCCGTACCGCTCCCCGGGAGTCACCTGGGACGATGATGATATTCTGGGCCTCCTTGATCATCTCCACAGTCTGGTCCGCGTTTACCTCGGTGTGGGTGCCGGTGATCTCCATCGGTTTGCCCGTGCCGGTGGAGGAGGTGCCGTAGCCGCCCAGGATGACGTTAGCCAGCGATCGGTTCATGGCCTGTACGAGGGAGAACGAAGACGGTGAATTCACGTATGCAGCAGAGAGAGCGCCCTCTGGTGGGAAGGACGTGCACTGATATCTATATTGCTAGACAGAACTGTACGACGGGAATTCTATTTGCTAATATTTCAAACTATACGCCAATTGGCTGCCGGTATAAAACGCTGGCAGAACTGGCATCTTCTTACTGATCAGCACCGAAATTCTAGGTGCTGTATCCCAAACCACATAACACACAGGTTTACTTCAGATCGTTTTGTATTTTTAATGCATTTTCCCTTCAATTATCCTCCCAATCTAGTCATATCCGAATCCCTGATCACTGTTGCTGCAGAGCTTCACCCCTCCGACACGTGTGCAGTACCGATTGGTATATACCAGCAACAATGGCTAATGGCTATGGATAAATATGTCGGGAGTTCCCACCACAAACCAGCCGAGTTCTGCTGAAACACCCGATATCAGCATTTATAACACGTCTACATACTCACCATACATACCGATAACACGTGGCAGCGATTGCAGACTCACCACACACATGATGTAGGACAGGATGGCTCCCGACGAGCCGATCAGGGCGCCCACGATGGTCAGCAGGTTGTTGTTGAGCAGGAAGCCCTCGGCACACAGAGCCCAGCCGGAATAACTGTTCAGCACGGTGATCACCACCGGCATGTCCGCTCCACCGATAGCAGCGGTCAACGTCACCCCCTGTAAGAGGAAACAAAGAGGGAATCCCGCTGTAAACTCCACCCATTAGCACTACTGGGACAAGTACGCAGTATATACTGAGTGCAGTATGTAGCATGCAGTATGTACTGAGTGTAGTATGCAGTATGTATCAAGTTCAATGTGCAGTATATACTGGGAGCAGCATGCAGTATGTACTAAGTGCGGTATGTAGTATACAGTGTACCGTGTGCAGTATACAGTGTGTACTGTGTAGAGTATGCAGCATATACTTAGTGCAGTATGCACTATAAACTGTGTAGAGTATGCAGTATGTACTGAGTGTAGTATGCAGTATGTACTAAATTCAGTATGCAGTATGCACTATAAACTGTGTAGAGTATGCAGTGTATACTGGGTGCAGTATGTACTAAGTGCATTATGTAGTATACAGTGTACAGTGTGCAGTATACAGTGTGTACTGTGTAGAGTATGCAGCATATACTTAGTGCAGTATGCACTATAAACTGTGTAGAGTATGCAGTATGTACTGAGTGTAGTATGCAGTATGTACTAAGTTCAGTATGCAGTATATACTGGGTGCAGTATGCACTATAAACTGTGTAGAGTATGCAGTATATACTGGGTGCAGTATGCACTAAGTGCATTATGTAGTATACAGTGTACAGTGTGCAGGATACAGTGTGTACTGTGTGTAGTATGCAGTATACACTGAATGCAGTATGCACTATAAACTGTAGAGTATGCAGTATGTACTGAGTGTAGTATGCAGTATGTACTAAGTTCAGTATGCAGTAAATACTGGGTGCAGTATGCACTATTAACTGTGTAGAGTATGCAGTATGTACTGAGTGTAGTATGCAGTATGTACTAAGTTCAGTATGCAGTATATACTGGGTGCAGTATGCACTATAAACTGTGTAGAGTATGCAGTATGTACTGAGTGTAGTATGCAGTATGTACTAAGTTTAGTATGCAGTATATACTGGATGCAGTATGCACTATAAACTGTGTAGAGTATGCAGTATGTACTGAGTGTAGAGTATGCAGTATGTACTGTGTAGTATGCAGTATGTACTAAGTTCAGTATGCAGTATATACTGGGTGCAGTATGCAGTATACAGTGTGTACTGTGTGTAGTATGCAGTATGTACTGAGTGTAGTATGCAGTATGTACTGAGTGTAGTATGCAGTATGTACTAAGTTCAGTATGCAGTATATACTGGGTGCAGTATGCAGTATACAGTGTACAGTGTGTACTGTGTGTAGTATGCAGTACACACTGAACGCAGTATGCACTATAAACTGTGTAGAGTATGCAGTACTGAGTGTAGTATGTAGTATGCAATCCTGATCCTTCTCAAGATCAAGCAACCAAAACCACATGCTACCAAAAACACGGATTTGCTCACATGTTCATGGTTTGATTCTGCTGAACTGAACCTGGTTTTCCACTTTTCCATTGGTTCCATTGTACCTTATAACTATAACTCTACCTAATTCACGGGCATAATATGCAATTTGCTACGAAATTCAAAATTTAAGGTTTGCGTTTAGTGATTTAACATTTTTCATCCATGTAGCGTTCAAGTGTCTCACGTTTACTGGTATATCTGCACTATGAGGCGTCCTGGCAATCCTACGGCAATTCAGTTAGTGATCGCTTAGTCAAAACGTCCAAGATGTGGAAGTCTAAAGCCGCTGCTGGATGTTCTAGGTTTACATTCAACTATTAATGTAGCTGTGCTGTGTATCGCAGCTTTTATTTACTCCGTCATTCAATTTATGAGTGCAATTTAATGACTCTTTTCTTTAAAAATCTGGGAAATCTGGGATTTTTGGGGCCCTAATAATGTGGTATCCACTTCTTTACCAGACGCCGAGAGCAAATACACCACAGGAACAACAGGATGATATCGTTTTCGAACAGGTTTTATCGTATCACTCCAGTAAAGCTTGGTCCTTGGTCAGTTCTGTACCATAAGGTGCCATGCAGTGGAGAAGGGGCAAGAGTAACATTAGGGTACCAGTATTCTCAGCTGCCAATACCTATACCGCACTTGCTTTTATATTGTTATGGTTACCATAGCTCTGGATCTTACACTGATGAGCCAAAACATTAAAACCACCCAACTAACATCCCTCACAAGCTGTACATTGCAATGGCCTATTCTTACAAGACTTTAAAGTGTGCCTTGGGACTGACGACTAATGTTCTGGTTCGTCCCAGAGCTGTTAAGTGCGGATGAGGAAGCTCGGTGTCTTTATTGGGCTCGCTCATGCTGGAACAGGAGATTGGCACACTGTGGTATGCTTTGTCAGATCTGGCACCATCCTTCCTTGGACCCCTTGATGTCTAGAAGATACTCCGTATAGTCCAAAGTATTTGGACTCCTGTCCATGAGAAAACAAAGAAGGCTTCTCACAAGACTCTGAAGTATGTCTGAAGAAATCTGTGCCAATTCGTTCTTATGTCGTACTTTGACCCGGTCATCTGGCCATGACGATCTGGTCCTGATCCCTCTTAAGAAGTCCCTCTTAACGCTTAACACGAGATCACTCACCCATACGTGCACCATATACCTGACCTTTGCATGATATCGTCTGTCCCTTCAGGTGATGTGCAGGTGTGTACACTGATATATATAATTATATAGCATTTGTTTCTCATGTATATCATGACCGTGATTATTTACACATGGTAAGGAACTCGGATTTAGTGGAGCTGAAACGCTCGGCCTCTCTGTGAAATTTCATTACAGTCGTTTAGCCTAAAGCGGGCATCATTTCACGCTGAGATTCAGTGGACTTTACATGCAATAAAAAAATAAATAAATAAAAATTTATTTTTATTTTAGGAGTTATTCCTTTGGAACGCTATACAAGGCCATGATAGGAGGATTAAAGCAACAGGTCAGTTCACTTTTACCCCGTTAGCCAACAGAAAGTTCACATGCGCAGTTCCAGTCCGATTTATTCGGCTATTTTATTCCTCAGCACGAACTCGAAGCTCTAAACGTCAACAAGCGCCCGGCCAAAAGCTCTGAAGCAGACTTACCATGATGGCCGACAGGGCGGAAACCGAGCCCAGGCAGGTGATGCCCATGGTGTAGCTGGGGTCAAGCATGTAGGGCACGATGCCCCCCACGCTGGCTGCCATGAGCGAGGCGTTCAGGACGTGACGACCCGGGAGCATCAGCGGGGTCGAGTTCAGAAGTCCTGCAGGCAGGGAAGAAAGCTTTAATGGTGGACGTACGAGGAGAGCAGGACCGGTCAGACAAATCCGAAACAGGAAAACGGTGCCAGGAGGCTGATATAAGGTCCCTGCAGATATAGGGTCCCCCTGCAGATATATATAGTCCCCCTGCAGATATATAGGGTCCCCCTGCAGATATATAGTCCCCCTGCAGATATATGGTTCCTTTGTCCCTGCAGATATACAGTGTATCACAAAAGTGAGTACACCCCTCACATTTCTGCAGATATTTAAGTATATCTTTTCATGGGACAACACTGACAAAATGACACTTTGACACAATGAAAAGTAGTCTGTGTGCAGCTTATATAACAGTGTAAATTTATTCTTCCCTCAAAATAACTCAATATACAGCCATTAATGTCTAAACCACCGGCAACAAAAGTGAGTACACCCCTAAGAGACTACACCCCTAAATGTCCAAATTGAGCACTGCTTGTCATTTTCCCTCCAAAATGTCATGTGATTTGTTAGTGTTACTAGGTCTCAGGTGTGCATAGGGAGCAGGTGTGTTCAATTTAGTAGTACAGCTCTCACACTCTCTCATACTGGTCACTGAAAGTTCCAACATGGCACCTCATGGCAAAGAACTCTCTGAGGATCTTAAAAGACGAATTGTTGCGCTACATGAAGATGGCCAAGGCTACAAGAAGATTGCCAACACCCTGAAACTGAGCTGCAGCACAGTGGCCAAGATCATCCAGCGTTTTAAAAGAGCAGGGTCCACTCAGAATAGACCTTGCGTTGGTCGTCCAAAGAAGCTGAGTGCACGTGCTCAGCGTCACATCCAACTGCTGTCTTTGAAAGCTAGGCGCAGGAGTGCTGTCAGCATTGCTGCAGAGATTGAAAAGGTGGGGGGTCAGCCTGTCAGTGCTCAGACCATACGCCGCACACTACATCAAATTGGTCTGCATGGCTGTCACCCCAGAAGGAAGCCTCTTCTGAAGTCTCTACACAAGAAAGCCCGCAAACAGTTTGCTGAAGACATGTCAACAAAGGACATGGATTACTGGAACCATGTCCTATGGTCTGATGAGACCAAGATTAATTTGTTTGGTTCAGATGGTCTCAAGCATGTGTGGCGGCAATCAGGTGAGGAGTACAAAGATAAGTGTGTCATGCCTACAGTCAAGCATGGTGGTGGGAATGCCATGGTCTGGGACTGCATGAGTGCAGCAGGTGTTGGGGAGTTACATTTCATTGAGGGACACATTAACTCCAATATGTACTGTGAAATACTGAAGCAGAGCATGATCCCCTCCCTCCGGAAACTGGGTCGCAGGGCAGTGTTCCAGCATGATAATGACCCCAAACACACCTCTAAGACGACCACTGCTTTATTGAAGAGGCTGAGGGTAAAGGTGATGGACTGGCCAAGCATGTCTCCAGACCTAAACCCAATAGAACATCTTTGGGGCATCCTCAAGCGGAAGGTGGAGGAGCGCAAAGTCTCGAATATCCGCCAGCTCCGTGATGTCGTCATGGAGGAGTGGAAAAGCATTTCAGTGGCAACCTGTGAAGCTCTGGTAAACTCCATGCCCAGGAGAGTTAAGGCAGTTCTGGGAAATAATGGTGGCCACACAAAATATTGACACTTCAGGAACTTTCACTAAGGGGTGTACTCACTTTTGTTGCCGGTGGTTTAGACATTAATGGCTGTATATTGAGTTATTTTAAGGGAAGAATAAATTTACACTGTTATATAAGCTGCACACAGACTACTTTTCATTGTGTCAAAGTGTCATTTTGTCAGTGTTGTCCCATGAAAAGATATACTTAAATATCTGCAGAAATGTGAGGGGTGTACTCACTTTTGTGATACACTGTATATAGTCCCCCTGCAGATATATGGTTCCTTTGTCCCTGCAGATATATATAGTCCCCCTGCAGATATATGGTTCCTTTGTCCATGCAGATATATATAGTCCCCCTGCAGATATATGGTTCCTTTGTCCATGCAGATATACAGTGTATCACAAAAGTGAGTACACCCCTCACATTTCTGCAGATATTTAAGTATATCTTTTCATGGGACAACACTGACAAAATGACACTTTGACACAATGAAAAGTAGTCTGTGTGCAGCTTATATAACAGTGTAAATTTATTCTTCCCTCAAAATAACTCAATATACAGCCATTAATGTCTAAACCACCGGCAACAAAAGTGAGTACACCCCTAAGAGACTACACCCCTAAATGTCCAAATTGAGCACTGCTTGTAATTTTCCCTCCAAAATGTCATGTGATTTGTTAGTGTTACTAGGTCTCAGGTGTGCATAGGGAGCAGGTGTGTTCAATTTAGTAGTACAGCTCTCACACTCTCTCATACTGGTCACTGAAAGTTCCAACATGGCACCTCATGGCAAAGAACTCTCTGAGGATCTTAAAAGACGAATTGTTGCACTACATGAAGATGGCCAAGGCTACAAGAAGATTGCCAACACCCTGAAACTAAGCTGCAGCACAGTGGCCAAGATCATCCAGCGTTTTAAAAGAGCAGGGTCCACTCAGAACAGACCTCGCGTTGGTCGTCCAAAGAAGCTGAGTGCACGTGCTCAGCGTCACATCCAACTGCTGTCTTTGAAAGATAGGCGCAGGAGTGCTGTCAGCATTGCTGCAGAGATTGAAAAGGTGGGGGGTCAGCCTGTCAGTGCTCAGACCATACGCCGCACACTACATCAAATTGGTCTGCATGGCTGTCACCCCAGAAGGAAGCCTCTTCTGAAGTCTCTACACAAGAAAGCCCGCAAACAGTTTGCTGAAGACATGTCAACAAAGGACATGGATTACTGGAACCATGTCCTATGGTCTGATGAGACCAAGATTAATTTGTTTGGTTCAGATGGTCTCAAGCATGTGTGGCAGCAATCAGGTGAGGAGTACAAAGATAAGTGTGTCATGCCTACAGTCAAGCATGGTGGTGGGAATGCCATGGTCTGGGGCTGCATGAGTGCAGCAGGTGTTGGGGAGTTACATTTCATTGAGAGACACATGAACTCCAATATGTACTGTGAAATACTGAAGCAGAGCATGATCCCCTCCCTCCGGAAACTGTGTCGCAGGTCAGTGTTCCAGCATGATAATGACCCCAAACACACCTCTAAGACGACCACTGCTTTATTGAAGAGGCTGAGGGTAAAGGTGATGGACTGGCCAAGCATGTCTCCAGACCTAAACCCAATAGAACATCTTTGGGGCATCCTCAAGCGGAAGGTGGAGGAGCGCAAAGTCTCGAATATCCGCCAGCTCCGTGATGTCGTCATGGAGGAGTGGAAAAGCATTCCAGTGGCAACCTGTGAAGCTCTGGTAAACTCCATGCCCAGGAGAGTTAAGGCAGTTCTGGGAAATAATGGTGGCCACACAAAATATTGACACTTCAGGAACTTTCACTAAGGGGTGTACTCACTTTTGTTGCCGGTGGTTTAGACATTAATGGCTGTATATTGAGTTATTTTGAGGGAAGAATAAATTTACACTGTTATATAAGCTGCACACAGACTACTTTTCATTGTGTCAAAGTGTCATTTTGTCAGTGTTGTCCCATGAAAAGATATACTTAAATTTCTGCAGAAATGTGAGGGGTGTACTCACTTTTGTGATACACTGTATAGTCCCCCTGCAGATATATGGTTCCTTTGTCCCTGCAGATATATATAGTCCCCCTGCAGATATATAGTCCCCCTGCAGATATATAGTTCCCCTGCAGATATATAGTCCCCCTGCAGATATATGGTTCCTTTGTCCCTGCAGATATATATAGTCCCCCTGCAGATATATAGTCCCCCTGCAGATATATAGTTCCCCTGCAGATATATAGCCCCTCTGCAGATATATGGTTCCTTTGTCCCTGCAGATATATATAGTCCCCCTGCAGATATATAGTCCCCCTGCAGATATATAGTTCCTTTGTCCCTGCAGATATATAGTCCCCCTGCAGATATATAGTCCCCCTGCAGATATATAGTTCCTTTGTCCCTGCAGATATATAGTCCCCCTGCAGATATAGGGTCCCTGCAGATATATGGTTCCTTTGTCCCTGCAGATATATAGTCCCCCTGCAGATATAGGGTCCCTGCAGATATATGGTTCCTGTCCCTGCAGATACGTAGTCCCCCTGCAGATATATGGTTCCTTTGTCCATGCAGATATATAGTCCCCCTGCAGATATATGGTTCCTTTGTCCATGCAGATACGTAGTCCCCCTGCAGATATATGGTTCCTTTGTCCATGCAGATATATAGTCCCCCTGCAGATATATGGTTCCTTTGTCCCTGCAGATATGTAGTCCCCCTGCAGATATAGGGTCCCTGCAGATATATGGTTCCTGTCCCTGCAGATACGTAGTCCCCCTGCAGATATATGGTCCCCCTGCAGATATAGGGTCCCCCTGCAGATATATGGTTCCTTTGTCCCTGCAGATATGTAGTCCCCCTGGAGATATAGTGCCCCCCTGCAGATATAGGGTCCCCATGCAGATACGTAGTCCCCCTGCAGATATAGTGCCCCCCTGCAGATATAGGGTCCCCCTGCAGATATAGTGCCCCCCCGCAGATATATTGACCTTGCAATATTCCAACGATGCTCAACTGGTACTAATGGGCACAAAGATTAATTTTTTAGCTACTGACTAATTTATCATCTAATAATGAGCTGTGGCTCAAACGGGTCTCAAACCAGTTACACAAACATGTTGATAATTCAATAGGTCTACACAGGGATCAGATCTGAATCCAGTGGAGCTCTAAAACGTGAGGAAATGGGTGATTTACAGCATGAATCTGCAGCTTGGGCAAAATGTCAGAAATTAGGCCGGAAATTTTATGCCACAGCATTTTAATGTTTTCCGCAACTGCTCTTACACATTCTGAAATGCACCAGTTAAAGTTGCAGGCGGACTAACCCTACTTACAGTATATATAGGCACAGAAAACCAAAGCTAATCGCTAATGAGCAAATTTAGAGGCCACGCCACAAGGTTAAAGTGAAAAAACGCACGTCGAACTAATAATCCGGGCGGTTGTATTTTGTATTTTTGATGCTCGTGTAACTTTAAACGGCTGTTTTATTATACAGTGGAACTTTCATACTCTTATAATAAACACTTAATAGATTGAAATATCGATATCATATCGTCCTGCTGCGTCTCCCTGATCTTTATAATCCCAGAATCCCAGTACCCGGGGTCGGTAATCTTCCCGTTCACATGTCTGCTTAACTCTGCTCAGATCTGTGATACATCTGGATTGGAATTTGATTCCCGAATCCCCTGAAAACGCACACAAGCAGAAAACTGGGAGTTTGTATGTAATCTTGTGCATCAGCGCAGACTGCCTCCAGGTTCCAGAGCACCGGTGGAGGAGTGGGAAAGCTCCTGGAGATAATGCGTTCCAGCTTTGGGGAACAAGTGGAAAATGACTGGGGGGCGGAGGGGCTAAATTAGTGCCAAATTCTGAAAGGTTCCGCCTGGCCAAGCTTTAAACACAGGGCATGTGTGGCACCGCTGGGCCAGCGGGTCAACAAATACAGACAGGACCGATGGTCAGAGAGCTCCGGTGCCCGGAGCGTGGGTCTAAAAGAAGCCGGGGGTTTTTTTGGGGGGGATGGAGGAGGAATAACAGGGGTTAATGGACTGGGAAATTATCCTAATTTCCTTTGTGGAAGCAAAAGCAGGTTTGAAAGATGCAAAACAACGTGATGGTGTAAAACCGCCAATGTCACAGATAAAAGCTGTAGAACAAAAGTGGCAGAACCAGTTATTTTAATTCATTTAACTTTATTGTGCATTTTCTGTTCTTTGTTTTGCTCTTCTAAGTCCCGTCTCCTTTCTGTCCCTTCCTCGCACTGTCGGTGATGGAGCTTTCAGCACTGCAGGGCCCAAACTTTGGAACTCTGGAACTCCTGACCCACATTTTTTTTACTGCTTTTCCTGATGGGTAATTTTATTACTACATATTTTCCATTTATTTTTAATTGAAGATTGTTGTTATTTTTTATTTATTTATTTACACTAATTCATTTCTGTGGCCTGTAACTGTACAGTGTCCTTCAGTTCCTTGAAAGGTGCTTATAAAGTGTATGATTAAGTAATAATAATAATAATAATAATAATAATATAATAATAAGTCTCCTTGAACCAAATTAATACCTAGCTAAAAAGAATCAAAGTTCTCATTATATATCTGCCGGACAGACAGGCAGACAGACAGATAGACAGATAGAGATAGATAGATACAGAGAGACAGATACATAAAGACAGACACAGATAGACAGACAGACAGACAGAGATAGACAGACACAGATAGATAGATAGATAGATAGATATAGATAGATAGATAGATAGATAGACAGATAGACAGACAGACAGACAGAGATAGATAGACAGACAAAGGTAGATAGACAGACAGACAGACAGAGATAGACAGACAGACAGATAGATAGACAGACAAAGGTAGATAGACAGACAGAGGTAGATAGATACAGAGAGACAAATAGGTAAAGAAAGACAGACACAGATAGATACAGATACTGTAGATAGAGAGATAGATGATAGATAGAGACAGACAGACAGAGATAGACAGACAGATATATAGATACAGAGAGACATAGGTAAAGACAGACAGATAGATGATAGATAGAGACAGACAGACAGACAGAGATAGATACAGAGAGACATATAGGACAGACAGATAAATAGACAGATAGACAGATGACAGACAGAGATAGACAATTTGAAAGACAGACACTTTATTGATCCCAAAGGAAATTAAAGCACCTAAATTTAAATGTATTTAACTAGTTACAATTATTCACAAACTATTATAACTGTGTAATATTGAAGTGATACTTCAATTAATAAATGAATCGGGATTAAATCTGGGGCGAGTAAAAAGGTTTTATTTGGTAAAATGGGGTCACGTGGAAGTAAATACGCACCTTGCAGCTTGCCGTAGGCGACCAGCGACCCGCTGAAGGTGACGCCGCCGATGTACGTGCCCAGGTACGCCACGATCTTGGTGAGGTTGGCGGCGGGATCGGTGGCGAAGTGCGGGTACTCGATCATGTACTCGGCCACGCAGGTGAGCACGGCGGCCAGACCCACCAGGCTGTGGAACGCGGCCACCAGCTGCGGAAGGTCCGAGATCTGGATCTTCTTGGCGATGGCTAACCCTGTAAGGGTGAAAGAGCACAAGGGGATGCTGGGAAAAACAGTCCCGCCAGGCATGAGACTCATGTGTGTGTGTGTGTGTGTGTGTGTGTGGCTCGTTTCAGGTTTAAATTAGCATCTGGAAGCACGCTCGGGCCGAAGCTGCTCGGGAGGGACCCGGTTTCCAGGAATAATTAGCCGTTTAGATTGGACGCGACCGGCTACAAAGAGCGAGTGACTCACGACACGATGACCGTTACCTGAGCTCTGAGTCACATGTTTATACCCACTTACACACCAACACACATTCAGGAGATCAAAGACTTCAAAAGGATGACGCAGAGCAGACCTGAACACACACACACACACACACACACTCGCACAGTTTCACTCACCCGCCGTGCCACCCACTGCCATGGCAGCACTCATCTGGCCCAGGAGCTCAGGAGAGGGCTTGAGGACGCCCAGGGTGGCGGCGATGCCACCTGCCACACCGATCATACCCAGGGCGTTCCCCAGACGGGCCGTGGACTGGGTGGAAAGGCCGGCCAGCGCGCCCACGCAGCACAGGCCGGAGCCCAGGTACATCATCTGCACACGGAGGGAGAACATTTCAAAGTGCAGTCATTAGATCAGGGGTTTATTAAAAGCATGCTAAGTCTATTTATAGTTCCTTATCTTTATATTTCATGACTGCAAGATACATTAGTACTTTTCTTGAGTAAGGATTTCCTTTTATGGTTTCGGGTATAAGTAGTTGCTGCCTTTCCTTAACATATTTAGGATGTTTTATTAGAAGGTGCTTTATAAGTTGAGGGATAAACCCTATATACAGTTAATTATTGTTACATATCTATATTATTGTTCATACCTACCTAGACATCCCATTTTTATGCGTATTAAATAACACAGTGCTACCTGGTAACTCGACGTCCTTTGACGTCCTCGATGTGTACGTTTATCTGGATTCTCCTCCCTGTTTCACTTTTAAACTTGTGTTACAGCTCCAGCTTCTGAGAAACGGTGAGAATCAGAATCAGCTTCTCCCAGAGTCTAAAACGCTTCTGGTTGAGAATAAAGCTTAACGTGGTTTAATGTAGTAAAAGAAGGAGACAGGAGCACTAAACTTCTCTTCATTATTACTGCTCATAAGTTCCTCCACTAATCACATTCCTCACTCGCTGTTTTACTACAGTAAGTCACGCTGAGTTTTGTGCAGCGCCGTCACACTTCGTAGGAAATAACGGCACAGCTGCGCAGAAGCGGTTTTGTCACTTCTCGTGTTAATGCGCCGGTGCTGAATGGAATACGGTATTCCCAGATCAAGCATCTCCACCATTAAGAAGTGTCAGGAAACGATAAAAGTGCAGCTTTTATTGGTTTTTAATTGTATTTCAGTGTTTTTAATATTATATGTGTGTTATTTTCAGTGGTTTTTTTTTATTTATTTATTTTTTATATTATTTTTCTCCCCCTTTAGCGCATCCAATTGTTCAATTTGCATCGTGCTTCCTCTCTGTCTATGCCGAACCCTGCCCTGACCGAGGAGATCGAAGCTAACCCATATCCCCTCCGAAACATGCCGGATGCATCTTTGCCACCCACACATTGATGAGTGTGGCGCCACCCAGCGTTGCATGCGGAGAGACACACCCTAAGGGCGCTCTTCCTCATCTCCTGTGCAGGCGCCTCTAATCAGCCGGCAGAGGTCGTAATCGCATTCTGACAGAGAGAGACCCACATCCGGTACTGGTGTCCCACCCCCCCAACTGAGCAACCGGCCAATCGTTGCTCATACAGCCACTCGGCTTCGAACCGGTGAAGCAGAGCTGGATTAGATACCACGTACTCTTTTTACCGCTGCGCCACCTGAGCGGCTATTTTCAGTGTTTAAGTGTCAAAAACAATCTCATTATTTTACATGAGACTAAAATATCCATGGACGCATTAACAGGTTCCCCAAACATCCTTATGGGAAAAAAATACAGTGAAAATCAACAGCACTCCCAGAACTAACTGACGTCGAGTTTCAAGGTATTTCTGTACTACTATTTTATATATATATATATATATATATATATATATATATATATATATATATATATATCACTATGATTTTGTATATTGACCCAATACTATACATGTAAATAGCAATAGTTATAATTATTGTACTGACCAAAGATATACAAGTTTACTCATGAGATTTTACTTTATCTTTTTTAAATCTATCTATTTTCTCCTTTTATCAGTGTCAGTTACATATTGTGTATGGCTTGGTCATTACGCCTTCCTTGCGTCAGTGTAGAAGGGTCAGTATAAACAGGGTCAGTTAACTGAACCCTACTAAAGCTCACATCCTTTCTGCTTGTGCATTAGAATCATCTGACCTGTTCGATGTCGTAGCCACTGTGCAGCGCTGCTCCGTAACCTCCCACGAAAGCACCGGTGGGGAGCAGGTAGAGGTAATTGTACTCCGGGGGGTCAGTGGGTCGTTTGAACATGTCCAGCATGCGCTGAGTGACCACGAAACCCCCTGCACACACACACACACACAGAGAACACACTTTATGAACTCCAGTCAGACACGTGGTTTAGGTGTCGACGCTTTACAGCTCGTTCCGCCGGCTGCGTGATTCATTCTGCGATTCGCGCCGATCAGAGAACGATTCGTTTCTAAAACCAGTGTGAAGTTCAGATGAAAGGGTCTGAGCAGGAAGCGGCGGGTTTAGTCAGAGCTGGATGAGTCTGAGCTGCTAGTTATGGTTTATAGCCACCTTAGTACATATTTGGCTGCATTCAGACGATTAATTAGCTACTCGGCTTATATCATAGTTACATTAAATGTTCTGAATGAACGAATGCCTCCATCGTTGTATATAAAATATAACTAAATTGTTTTGTGCAACATACACATACACCGATCAGCCATAACATTAAAACCACCTCACTGTCCATTTTATCAGCTCCACTTACCATATAGAAGCATTGACATGTTAGTGTTAGTGTGTGTTGTGCTGGTATGAGTGGATCAGACACAGCAGCGCTGCTGGAGTTTTTAAACACCGAGTCCACTCACTGTCCACTCTATTAGACTCTCCTACCTAGTCGGTCCACCTTGTAGATGTAAAGTCAGAGACGATCGCTCATCTATTGCTGCTGTTTGAGTCGCTCATCTTCTAGACCTTCATCAGCGGTCACAGGACGCTGCCCACGGGGCGCTGTCGGCTGGATGTTTTTCGTTGGTGGACGATTCTCAGTCCAGCAGTGACAGTGAGCAGTGTCTTAACCACTCATACCAGCACAACACACACTAACACACCACCACCATGTCAGTGTCACTGCAGTGCTGAGAATCATCCACCACCTAAATAATACCTGCTCTGTGGGGGTCCTGACCATCGAAGAACAGCATGAAAGGGGGTAACAAAGCATGCAGAGAAACAGATAGACTACAGTCAGTAATTGTAGAACTACAAAGTGCTTCTATATGATAAAATGGACAATGTGTATAGAAACAAGGAGGTGGTTTTAATGTTATGGCTGATCTGTGTACACTACAGACGATATAATTACTGCGCTTGAACCGCGCGGCCGTCTGGAAAAATTAACAATCCATTATAATGAGTCGTGAACCATCATGAGTTGACGGCCGCTGGCAGCCATCAAATAAATCCTTATTGCAATAACACCTTTCTGCCAGAGAGGTCGCCAAATTCCTCCCATTTAAAATAAACTCGTTTACAAAAGCACGGCGAATTGAAATAAATCATTAACAAATTTATAAAACACACACTAACACTTTAAAAAGACTAAACTGTACGAGGACGGAGGAGAAAAACACACTTTTATTAGCATCATTAATGAAACAGGTACTCTATAAATTCCTGGGCTTTTATTGAAGGCGAATTGGAGAGGGCATTGTTAGTTTTTCCCCCTTGTGAACACTTGTAACAATAAAAATTTCGGCACGGAGAGAGGAAAACGGGGCGCAGGAACGCTCGCATTTCTCGTCCCGACGGTTTATGGTTTGTGGGTTCGGCTGTGGAATGAAACGCTGTGTGAACCACGGAAAGAAAGGAGAAAATAAATCTCCGAATTCAGACGCCGTTGATGCGAGCTGGAACCCGGACTGGACAGACGTACGATGAAGTCGTTACGGCTGCACCGCGGCCCTATTGGAATGCCTTTAAATAGGACCGTGGCAGAGCCGGGTCCGTGTCCCCACCACCCTGTCGGGATCTGAAAGCTTTTTTCCCTTGGCTTTAATGATTACTGGTTACGTGCGAGGCAGAACTCGGACTGATTTACGACGGCCGGGACGCTTTGAAGCGCCGGCGCTGCCTTCACGTTTCCTCCATCAGGTGTTCGATTGGCTTTACTCTCACACCTGGAGGCAGTGGAAGTGGCAGCTCTTCTAATGAATGCCACGTTCGGGTCAGTCGGAGGCCAAGGGGCAGGAGGGGGCGTTCGTTACCAACCTAACGACTTGATATTGATTTATTTATTATTTATTCGGATTTTAACGTCACTTCGGTTACACAAGATTCATCAGTTCAAGTTTAATATCAAACACACTCGTGGACAATTTAGTATCTCTAGTTCACCTCATCTGCACGTCTTTGGACTGCGGGAGGAAACCGGAGCTCCCGGAGGAAACCCGCGCAGAACCCAGGACCTTTCTGTGAGGCGACAGTGCTACCCACCGAGCAACCGTGCCACCCCATGGGCATTAAGTAAAGAGCGCTTACTCTTTTGGCAAGCCTTTTCACAAGTGTAAGGAGTGTGGCAGTGGGAATTTGTGCCAGTTCAACCCAAGCGGCTATGTCCAGTCACAACTCATTAAAGTAAATAATTAAAAGGGAGGCGGCACGGTGGCTAGCACTGTCGCCTCACAGCAAGAAGGTCCTGGGTTCGATCCCCAGGCGGGGCGGTCCGGGTCCTTTCTGTGCGGAGTTTGCATGTTCTCCCCGTGTCTGCGTGCTCCGGGTTCCTCCCACAGTCCAAAGACATGCAGTCAGGTTCACTGGAGACACTGAATTGCCCTATAGGTGAATGAGTGTGTGTGTGTGTGTGTGTCTGCCCTGCGATGGACTGGCGCCCCCTTCCGAGGTGTTACCGTGTGCCTTGCGCCCATTGAAAAGCTGGGATAAGCCCCAGCACCCCAGTGACCCTGTGTAGCTCTGCATTTCCAACCGCACGTAGTGATAGACGGATGATTCTAGACCATTTGGGTCACATTCAGGAGAAAACCAGCTCAAATTGCGAGGCAATAGTTTAGGGAAGGTCCTTCCCTGTTCCAGCATGAGCAAGATCTATACAGACATGGTTTACAAAACAGATCTCTGACCTCAGTACCACTCAACAGCTCTGACCGAGTCCCTGATAGAGGTACATACCAGTAAAACTGGCACACACGAACGCCACTGCGGTGTCAGTAACCAGAAAGGAAACCCAGTCTATTATAGACATTAGTCAGTATGTATAACGATCAGCTCCGCGATCGCTCCGTCGTTCCTCTTACCGGCGATGTTGACCGATGAGATGAAGGCGGCGAGCACAGCCAGGGTCTGTGCCGTGTTGGTCGGGGTGTATCCGCCACCCATCAGAGAGAGTCCGCCGACAGCGGTGAGTCCTGCACACACACACACACACACACACACACACACACACACACACACACACACACACACACACACACACGTCAGATCAAAGAGGTTACAGAGGATGGAAACACGACGGTTAAGGAAAGTTACGATGCCTTAAAGGCGCCATAAAACGTAAAATGACAGCATTTTAAAGCTCGATCTCGATCCGGGGCGCCTGTGAAGTGCGAGCGATTACCGCCGACGATTGACGAGCAAGCAGAAACGTATTGGCCAGAGGTGGAACTAAATCTGATGCACTTACAAGCCCCTGTTTATTCGTTATGATTATTTTTAAATTAAAAGTTAAATTGTTTAGCTGTGGGGTTTTGGTTTCAAGTGAAATTTTTTGTCCAGTCTAGTGTCAGATCGGAGGTCTGAATAATTAACATCAGCAGCTGTATCTCCTCCGTCTTTCCATATCCTCCTCTTTATTATATTTTATATCTTATAGCGCTTTTCCACCAAAAGAACCCTGGTTCTGGTTCTTGAACCGGTTCTGTTCAGGTTTCTTCGAACCTTGGTGTTTTTTAGAGAACCGACCCGCGTTTCCACCAGTTTTGGGAGCCAAGCCTGCGTCATCAACGGTGAGCGTTACATAACGAAAGTAAAGAGTAACATGATGGTGGAGCGTGTAGATTATCTGTGGGGATTTGTGCTGCTGTTACAGATGTTCGTTTTTATGTAAAAAGCGACGATCAGCTGTCGGTGATAAGAAGACGTGACGTGTTTGTCGCAGTTTGTCCACATGTATCTGTAATCAGGAGAACTTTAAAAGTTGGAAGTGCAGCATTAAGCTCCATACGACACACCAGCACAGCAGTTTTACAGCTTCTCATGTAAAAGCACCCAAACCTCGACACTTATTTTTATTTTATTATTGCTGCTGGTATTGCTACCAAAGTTTTATCACAATAAAGTCTCTCTTATCTTACTGGTGAGGACCCCGACTCAGGTGAGCAGCAGCCAGTCGCTTCTTTTCACCTGCACGAGGCAGGTTCACACAGGGATCAGGATCACGTTCGGAGAGTCGGGCACTGCTCTCCATTACTCACCGGCTCTGTGCAATGCCATCAACCAGCCAGCAGAGGCCGCAACTGCAGCAGTGATGAGGAATCATTCGAGGGCAGCTGTAGCCTAGTGGTTACGGTACTGGACTAGTAATCGAAAGGTTGTTGGTTCAAGCCCCGCCACTGTTGGGCCCTCGAGCGAGGCCCTTAACCCACAATTGCGAAGACAACATACTGCCACAGTACTGTAAGTCTCTTTGGATAAAAGTGTCTGCTAAATACTGAAAATGTAAATGTACTTAACATTATTATTTTTTTAGCAGTAGCTCAGCAGTTAAGGTAGTGGACTAGTAATCGAAAGGTCATTGGTTCAAGCCCCACCACTGCCAGGTTGCCACTGTTGGAGCCTTGAGCAAGGCCCTTAACCCTCAATTGCTTAGACAGTATACTGTCACAGTACTGGATACAAATGTCCGCTAAATGCTGAAAATTCAAGCCTGAACTCCCACAGACACAGCCAATCACGTCTGTGGCGGGTTAGCAAGTTATACTGTGGCGCCACCTAGAGACTACAGAGAACTACAGATGATTTGTTAGTCGTGTGTTTCTATTTCAAATGATCTGTGCATTTGATTCGATTCATTTATGTATTTAATGAATTTTAACGCCATGTTTAACACGTATGTGCCATTTTATGGGAAGACGGGTATTATGTTTCTGTCTGCTTTGTTACGGTATCCATTCAGTGTGCTCATGCTACACCGCTACTGTTCAGAGATCACGGTTGGAATCTGAGCGGTGCCGTCAGCCGGTCGGGCGTCCACACAGACACGACTGGCTCGTGGTCCGAGTGGGGGATGGCAGAAGCATTGCAATGAATTGGCGCCCTGTCCCTACAGAACACGCGCTCCTCTGGAAAACGGTCACATTCGAGCTCAGAACTGCGCCGTCAGAACTGAACTGGTACAGCACGTCTGGCAGACACGTTGAACTCGTTTCGTCTTGAATAAACGTCTCATTCTAGGCAGCCAAGCTTTGCATGTGACCCTGCAACAAGTCTCTTTTCCCAAAAAAAAAAAAACTCGGCTAACGTATTTCTGGCTCCCTGAGCCGTGCATTACCAGCCTGGGAACCCTCCTGGGGGCGCCGATAAGCATCGCTCCTCTAATGGCTTTCGAATGCTTCTGTAGTGGCGACCGAGCGAGACTACGGTGGCCTGTGCCGGTCCGGGCGCTCTCGAGTCAATGAAGTGTGCAGCGCTCTCGGAGCGTTTCCTCCGACTTTGATCAACGCTTTCTGTGGAATTACGCAGAGCGGCGCACGGGACGGGAATGCACGCCACATCCACACTGGAGGAAACGCTGCAGACGATCTGTAAAGCTACAGGCACGCACACACACACACTCGCCCCCGGACACCAGCAGTAAAAGCTTTGATGAAAGGGGCGCGCATCCGAGGACACACGAACCCAAATCCTGACAAAACTGAGATGATCCACAGACCTCCTGGATGAGATTTCCTTCACAAACATCTACAAAGCATTATCAGCTACCGAGACTAAGGCTTATCGGGTTGCCTGATTCACGGCCGTGTACGTTCCGCCTCTGAAAGTCATCCAGACGGATTTTTTGGGACGGTCATATGAAGGTGAGACGTTGGGTCATCCCGATGTCCTCCGCTGGAATAAAGTTCTTCCCGAGCTCTTTCATCTACCCGAGAGCGGTACGAGTAATGCATGACTCCGCTTTTGAATCGGCGACACCTTTAATATCCGTTTCACAAACGGATTCCACGCCGCTGTCCTCACGTCTACGACATCTGGCCGTTTTTCACCGGGAGCGTTTCTACCGAGGATCAAACGTGGCAGGGACGCCGTCTGTAGGACTTCCAGTTGTGACCGAATGCAGGGGACTTGAGCCAGCGACCTTCCGATCAACAGAGCGGTGCATGATCCTGGTCTTGTTAGGTCATTCTGTAACAAAGCAAGCCAACCAAGGTGGTGCCAACCTAATTGTGAAAACTGAACCGGACCCGACATGGGTTTAAAGACACGGGTCGACCTAGATCTGTCTCTACACAGACGCATTTACATTATCCTACGCTCCCGAGAAGAGGGCGTGTCTAAATCCTTAGCTCCCTTAAAATTCTCCTACTGAGGCGCCTTAATTCTGAGTGATGATCTGACTGAATGACGAGGGAGCGTCCGACGCCTCCTCAGCGCTGAAGATCAATCCCAGCATTCAGTGGTGGCCGGACGAATGCGGAGTTCTTTTCAATGTATAGTGTAAATAAATTCTCATTCATGTTTAATTTGTATAAAGGTGCATCGTATATATGAGCGGGCTCGTCAGGGACAGTATAAGCGTTTTCGGTACACGGAGGGAGACGTTAGGTGGTCGTGCCGCCTCAATAAGCTAAAACTGCGGTGACGTAATGGGTGTATCTCTGTACTACAAGTAGAGCGTCTAAATAATCTGCCGAATGAGCTCCATGTCTTATTAGAATCCTCTCTACTAAGGAAATGATCGGGTAGGTAGTGGGGAGCAGGGTGGGTCAGACCCTTAATGTCCAATCGTTTACATTTACATTTTTGACATTTAGAAGACACTAGCGCTGCAACGATTAGTCGACGTAATCGATAACGTCGACTATAAAAATTTGTCGACGTGGAATTTCATCGTCGACGCGTCGTTATTATTGCAACGCACTAGAGGGACCGCAGGGGGCGCAGCATCGCTTCCGTGGCGCGGCGGGGAGTTTATGAAGACAGAGAAGCAAAGATAAAGAGACCGAAACTTTCTAAAGTATTCCAGCCAAAATAACCCAAAGAAACGAGCTGGACGCCGACGCTACAGAGCAGAGCCAGCACCCTGCAGCCGTGATGAGCAGCGTTATTACGGTACCTTTTTACACCGCTTTGTGCTTTAACCAACGTAGTTTATGTTTGTTAATGCTAGAGTACTTGTCGGAAAACTATCTAAGAGTTCGCTATTTCAGGTTTGTTAGCTAGCGAACGCATTAAGTGTCATTTATATGAGCAACGTTATATAACTTAACATTATAGCCTAACGTTACCCCGTCTCGTCTTCCATAGTCTTTGCTCTCCTTAATGAGAGCATTCATTCTAAATAATCAGCCTCATCCACTTAATGGTAGCTAGTTAGCTCAGCAGATAATCAGTTAAGATATTTAACCTGTTATGGTTTAGTCGGCATAGCCGGTACACTATTTGTAATAAACTATGATACACAGCCTTCAGTTTGTGATCATTAATACAGCTTTCTCTTTTGCTCTTTCTATTAATAGCACTAAGTAATGGAGTGTGGATGAGAAGAGGGTCATGCTCCCCTCAGATGGATGAGATCTTCACAGACAGCATTCACATGTTTCTCAACCACATGTTATAAATGTTTCTGACTTCCGGAGTGATAACTTCTGAAACATAACAGCTTCTAACGCTGCCCAAAGCTTTCTTATTTCATTGAATTCTTTTTATTGTGATTGTGTATTAATGTTTCAAATATATTTAATTAAACTATCAAGCTCAAGTTTCATGGGTCATTATTTTAATTTGATATTGGAACTTAAATAACATAGAGTGGAGGGTATGACAAATAATCGTTGACTAGTCGACTAATCGAAGAAATAAAATAAAATAATAATAATCGTCAGATTAGTCGACTACTAAAATAATCGTTAGTTGCAGCCCTAGAAGACACCTTGATCCAAAGTGACTTACAGTACTGTGACCTTATACAGTCTGAGCAATTGAGGGTTAAGGGTCTTGCTCAAGGGCCCAACAGGAGCAATCTGGCAGTGGTGGGGTTTGAACCTGCAACCTTCCGATTACTAGTCTGGTACCTTAACCGCAAACAATCGTTTGAGTTACTAGCCTAGTAGTTCCGTTTGTTTGAAGATTTTAGGTCGTGATCTAAGTGTTCATTTATTTATTAAGATTTTAACATCATGTTTTACGCTTTGTGTTTGATAAATCTTGTGTAAGCAGACTGGAACCAGTCATGGACAATTTTGTATCTCCAGTTCACCTCACTTGCACGTCTTTGGACTGTGGGAGGAAACCAGATCTCCGGGAGGAAACCCACACAGACACGGGGAGAACATGCAAACTCCACACAGAAAGGACCCGGACCGCCCCACCTGGGGATCGAACCCAGGACCTTCTTGCTGCGAGGCGACAGTGCTACCCACTTAGCCACCGTGCCGCCCGCCAGTGTTAGTAACAGTGACCTATCGCTTACTATTCTGCATGATAAAATAGCTAAAGAACAGGGATCTCAGCAGAGCTTTGCTTACACAGTGCGTTTTAGTAATCCGTGATCGACTAGGATCGATTGTGTCCGTTACAGCCCCATCAACCACGCCCCAAATTCCATTGTGGCACAAATACAGCACTGCTTGGACTGAATGCATCAAAATGAAAGGCAGATCTTTTGGTGCATTTCAAAGCAGCACATTTCAAGCTGATTTGTGTTCAGTTTGGATGCGAATTCAGTGCTTCATTCTTTTTTATATATATATATACACAGGGCCAGTCAAAGGTTTGGACACACTTTCTCATTCCTGTGGTTTTTCTTGATTTTTTTTTATTTTCAACATTGTAGACTAATAATGAAGACATCCAAACTATAAAGGAACACGTATGGAATTATGTACTAAACAAAAAAGTGTTAAACAAACCAGAATGTTTTATATTTTATATATTTTTTAAAGTAGCCATCTTTTGCTTTGCACACTTTTTGGCATTTTCTCATTCAGCTTCATGAGGTGCCACCTGGAACGGTTTTCAATTAATGTTTGTGCTTTGTCTAGAGTTAATTTCTGGAATTTCTTGCTTTTTTAATGTGTTTGAGACCATCAGTTGTGCTGTGCAGAGGTAGAGTTGGTAAAATAAAAATAATCAAGAAAAACCACTGAAGAGAAGGTGTGTCCAAACTTTTGACTGGTACTGTATATATACATTTCCTTTATGCATTTTCTCTTTTTTAGGCCGTCCAATTACCCGATTGCGTCACGCTTCCTCTCCACCAATGCCGATCCCTGCTCTGATCGAGGAGAACAAAGCTAACCCACGCCCCCCTCCGACACGTGGGCAGCAGCCGTATGCATCTCATCACCTACGCTTTTGACGAGTGCAGTGCAGCTCAGCGTCGTGTACGGAGAGACACACCCTGAGAGCAGCCAGCAGAGGTCGTAACTGCACCAGACATGAGAGAGAGAGACCCCATCTGGCTTAGTCCCGCGCATATCTGAACAACAGGCCAATCGTTGTTCATGTGGCTGCTCGGCGATTCGATACGATGTATTCGAGATCCAGCTCTGGTTCCAGCGTGTGTTTTTACCGCCGTGCCACCTGAGCGGCCGGCGCTCCGTTCTTTTAAACGTAAACCTATACATATAGTTTTTCTGTTAAGTAGACGAGCGGCCTTAAATCATTGTGACTGATCTTTTACTTTTCAAGCGATACAGCTGCACCTTTATTTAATTCCATAATCAATTCAGCATTTTGTTTTATAAATGTGAATCCTCGTGTACCGTTTTACAGTGAAGTGATGAAAAGACGTGAAAACAACGTAATCGAGGTTTCGCTTTTAATTCTGGTACGCGTTGTCCACGATACGATAGAAACACACACGTGTGTGTGTGTGTGTCTGTTGCACATCACATTTTTCCACCGTCATGACTACATGTGAATTTGGCACCAATTCCTCTCCATATGCATCAGCTCGTGTTCGGTGTCGGGCTCTACACGGCGGTAAAGATCACCCACAGTGGCTGTGCTGAGCTAACTGTCCGGATGGTCGCCTGTAGCGTCTCGTTTTGGGGTTCGCGGCTCCGTGGACGTTGAGGGCTCTTTAACGTGGGCCACCAAAGGCTCGTTAAAGGGACGGAACGCTTCCCAGTTAAAAGCTTAACGAAGCGGAGGCATCACGACCGGGTATTTATAAACGTGCATTATTTATTTCTTGGCTACAGAGCTATAGACATCAAACGTGGCGTGGCCTTTTGTAAATTCTGCACAAAGGAGATGAAAAGGAACTAGAATAACAAATTTCGTTTGATGTTCGAACCGGAGCCAATTCACGCCTCGGTGATCGGAGTGTGTTACACAGTTCACAGGTGTGTGTGTGTGTGTGTGTAGGTTGGCAACACTCACCAGAGATGGCGTTCGTGACGGACATGAGCGGAGAGTGGAGGGCAGAAGTGACCCCCCATACGGTGTGGTACCCGACGATTCCCGCCAGGCCGAAGGTCGTCACGATCTGAGTGAACGCGGCGTTGGGTGCGCAGAGTCCGAGTCCGAGCAGCGTGACCAGACCTGAACCAACGAAACGAAACGAACGTTATTCGTGATGATGAGCAAACGTCACAGAGCTACTCGAGCACTCGAGCGCCAACCAGCGGTGCTATCGACCTGGCCGGGCGTCCGAGGGAGGGAGGGTGGACACTCGGGGTTTCTCCGTTTTGCCGACTTTGACATCTGGTCAAGGGACCTGCACGAGCGGTGGATGGTTCACAGGGGGGCGTAGAACAAATTCACACCCCCCAGGAACCCCAGTGTAGAGAGTTCAAATCTCATCCGCCCAGGCTCTCACACAGACTCGCAGTGCTGCAACTGCGGCCTCTGCTGGCTAGTCGAGGCGTCTGCAGGGGAGACGGGAAACATCAGATCTGGCAGTGCGGGACTCTCCAGCTCTCGCCCGTCGGGATTGGGAGTCTGCAGCAGCCGTGGAAGTTAAAACTGGGGAACTGGATATGACAGAACTGTAATTTTTTCCACACAAGGTTGAATTTAAAGGTGCCGCCTGTGCCGTCTCCTCGCTAGCCAAAAGTGAGAGACAGAAAAACGGATGACAAAACACTATATGGTCAAAAGTATTTAGACGCCAGGACACGAGCTTGTCAGACAGCTAGAACAGCAGCCACTTCTCAGAAAAGTATGTCTGTGTGTGTGACCGTGTGTGTGTGTGTGAGTGACCGAGTGTGTGTGAGTATGTGTGTGTGTGTGTGTGTGTGTGTGACCGAGTGTGTGTGAGTATGTGTGTGTGTGACCGAGTGTGTGTGAGTATGTGTGTGTGACTGAGTGTGTGTGAGTATGTGTGTGTGTGACCGAGTGTGTGTGTGACCGAGTGTGTGTGAGTATGTGTGTGTGTGACCGAGTGTGTGTGAGTATGTGTGTGACCGAGTGTGTGTGAGTATGTGTGTGACCGAGTGTGTGTGAGTATGTGTGTGTGTGACCGAGTGTGTGTGAGTATGTGTGTGTGAGTATGTGTGTGTGACTGAATGAGTGTGTGACCATGTGTGTGTGACAGAGTGTGTGTGAGTATGTGTGTGTGTGTGCGTGTGATAGTGAGTGTGTGTGTGACCGAGTGCGTGACAGTGTGTGTGTGAGACCGAGTGTGTGTGAGTATGTGTGTGTGTGTGTGTGTGTGTGTGACCGAGTGTGTGTGAGTATGTGTGTGTGTGACCGAGTGTGTGTGAGTATGTGTGTGTGACTGAGTGTGTGTGAGTATGTGTGTGTGTGACCGAGTGTGTGTGTGACCGAGTGTGTGTGAGTATGTGTGTGTGTGACCGAGTGTGTGTGAGTATGTGTGTGACCGAGTGTGTGTGAGTATGTGTGTGACCGAGTGTGTGTGAGTATGTGTGTGTGTGACCGAGTGTGTGTGAGTATGTGTGTGTGACTGAGTGTGTGTGAGTATGTGTGTGACCGAGTGTGTGTGAGTATGTGTGTGTGACTGAATGAGTGTGTGACCATGTGTGTGTGACAGAGTGTGTGTGAGTATGTGTGTGTGTGTGCGTGTGATAGTGAGTGTGTGTGTGACCGAGTGCGTGACAGTGTGTGTGTGAGACCGAGTGTGTGTGAGTATGTGTGTGTGTGTGTGTGTGTGTGTGACCGAGTGTGTGTGAGTATGTGTGTGTGTGACCGAGTGTGTGTGAGTATGTGTGTGTGACTGAGTGTGTGTGAGTATGTGTGTGTGTGACCGAGTGTGTGTGTGACCGAGTGTGTGTGAGTATGTGTGTGTGTGACCGAGTGTGTGTGAGTATGTGTGTGACCGAGTGTGTGTGAGTATGTGTGTGACCGAGTGTGTGTGAGTATGTGTGTGTGTGACCGAGTGTGTGTGAGTATGTGTGTGTGACTGAGTGTGTGTGAGTATGTGTGTGACCGAGTGTGTGTGACCGAGTGTGTGTGAGTATGTGTGTGTGACTGAATGAGTGTGTGACCATGTGTGTGTGACAGAGTGTGTGTGAGTATGTGTGTGTGTGTGCGTGTGATAGTGAGTGTGTGTGTGACCGAGTGCGTGACAGTGTGTGTGTGAGACCGAGTGTGTGTGAGTATGTGTGTGTGTGTGTGTGTGTGTGTGACCGAGTGTGTGTGAGTATGTGTGTGTGTGACCGAGTGTGTGTGAGTATGTGTGTGTGACTGAGTGTGTGTGAGTATGTGTGTGTGTGACCGAGTGTGTGTGTGACCGAGTGTGTGTGAGTATGTGTGTGTGTGACCGAGTGTGTGTGAGTATGTGTGTGACCGAGTGTGTGTGAGTATGTGTGTGACCGAGTGTGTGTGAGTATGTGTGTGTGTGACCGAGTGTGTGTGAGTATGTGTGTGTGACTGAGTGTGTGTGAGTATGTGTGTGACCGAGTGTGTGTGACCGAGTGTGTGTGAGTATGTGTGTGTGACTGAATGAGTGTGTGACCATGTGTGTGTGACAGAGTGTGTGTGAGTATGTGTGTGTGTGTGCGTGTGATAGTGAGTGTGTGTGTGACCGAGTGCGTGACAGTGTGTGTGTGAGACCGAGTGTGTGTGAGTATGTGTGTGTGTGTGTGTGTGTGTGTGACCGAGTGTGTGTGAGTATGTGTGTGTGTGACCGAGTGTGTGTGAGTATGTGTGTGTGACTGAGTGTGTGTGAGTATGTGTGTGTGTGACCGAGTGTGTGTGTGACCGAGTGTGTGTGAGTATGTGTGTGTGTGACCGAGTGTGTGTGAGTATGTGTGTGACCGAGTGTGTGTGAGTATG